>NC_135054.1:9388214-9691428 GCF_051014685.1 Ptiloglossa arizonensis | reverse complement strand
ACCTGCAACCAAATGTATTACTTTCTTATAAACAAAAGAAAGTCATATTGATTTTTGAGCTTTAGTCGAAAATCCACCATTAAGACGGAAATATTTTTGAGTTTGAAGTTGTTTAAAACTTTCTGAAAGGCGAGTCGGTAGTTAATTTATCCTATAAATTTTCCGAACTATTTTAACGTTAGTTTTTTGCAGCTTCAGATAATATGTATATACAATAGAGAGTTGGCGGGAATTTAAATTTACTCATCAGAAGGTTTGAAAAATATTATCACATGATTATCAGGACATCTTAATACATAAATTAATGACTAATAGCATTACTTTATAACTCCTTGGAGCATATATTATTATTTAGCTTTAGTTATTATTATGATAATATGCTTGATTAATTATTCGCAAACAGTTGTTTATCGCGCATTGAATACATAGCAAAGAAAAGCTGCATCACATACTTATAGGATGATCTAATAGATCGAGTTATTCATGCGGGACAATGCCATGCATCAGGAAAAGAGAAGACGTACTTTGATAAAGTCTGAAGTAACCATATTTTCGTGGATACTGCATACCGCGTTTAACAATTGGCATAAACGACCCGAACCCCTTGTGCTTTCGCGTAAACGATCATTTCGTTAGAGTTTAATTATATTTCTCCGAAGCAATAAAAAAGAAGAAAGTGACATGTGAAAATCGGCGTCAGGGCGAAAAATGAGAAATGTTCTATTTAGCATTTCAAGATTATTCGATCACATTTTGTAATAAATAGTTACACGATTGAAGTGTATATGTTTTATATTATATATTGTAACAAATATTTATACGAATGAAGTTTTATATTTTATATTATAGAAGTAGGCAAGCATCATTCCACATTTTGTATTTCGTCGTGCATATAAACAATATTATGTATTTTAAAACCATACAGAACAGTAACGAGAAGACGTATGAGTGCAGGAATGAATGTACTTTTGCACGAACTCTTGCAAAACACTCTCGATGCTCTTGAACCTCGAACAAACATCTCTTGATCGTTTTGATACTTTATCATATCTAGTTAACGTTATATCGTACGCTTAATTGGGTTATTTTTTTGCTCCAATTTACACAAATCACAGTCCGTAGACGAAAGATTTATTTCTTATCGATACTCGTTGCAGTAACCTCGAGACTGTAAAGTAATTGTTTATTGCGTTCAAGGTTACGACTCTACTTATGAACCTTTATTAGGAAATATAAAATTAAATGCTGCATAGAAATTGTACAGATAAGAAAATAATACAAATCACGGTCGTGACTCGTAACAAGAAAAAAGAATTGTTGTAGAAAAAATTATACCTGTTACTAATAATATTAATTGATAAATAAAATTCCATGTGCCATGAAATATTATGTTGCGAAAATGATTAATATTTATTTGTTTCAGAACTCTTCATAAATAGGTTTGTTCAGAAGGTGATTTACATTGATTATTTTTTTCTCTTTTTTAAATAAAAAGTCGGACACAATTAAATTACTGTTACGTAGCAGTTCATTGTTAAAAGCAAGCTGAGAAGGTTGTGAACGTTAAAAGAGCAAATTAAAGAGGGAAGATAAAATCTAAGGTACAAAATAAATTGTTATCTTATATAACGAGAAATAAACGTTAGATCCATGTGTATAAAAGATGTTGAATTATCTTAGAACAGTAAAATATTTACTGTTGATATTTTAATCCTGAGGCGATGTCTGAAACAGTACCGGAAGTCACGAGGTTTTATCTTCCTTCTGTAACTTACTTCTCTTAACATTTATAACTTCTCAGCCTACTTGCAACAGTTGTTTCATTGTAAATGAATCTCGATGTTTAATTGTAAAAAGATTTTATTATAAAAACGATCAATATGTTTGTTTAATGATTATCATCTAAAACAAAATCTACTCGTCGATAGCCTTTAGACAAATTTTAATAAGCCGCTCAGTATAATATTTCGTGATACATGGTATTTTATCTTCTGTATCAATTGATATTATCAATTAGTAGGATTCTTTTAAAACAATCTTCTGCGTTTGTGACTTACGTCAACGATCTTACATTATTTCCTTATCTTTATAATTTCTGTGTACATATTTTTCAGTTCTGCAATTCTTCAAGTGTTCCCGGAAGAATAACCGAAACGTTCGATAAATAAAATAAAGAATTACCGTAGTGTTTTACATTTATTCTTTACGAGTATCAACTAGGAAGGAATTTTTTCGAAAGTGTTTGAAAAATTTAACGGAAGTGAAAAGCTCGGGGACTTTTGAACCGTACCAGGAACTAGTAAAATACGATCGAATCGAATCAATGTAATGTAAAAACGTAATCCGAGCAATTTATACTTGTAAACGATTGACTAGACATTCGACACTCGCGTGATCCAGACAAAACAGCATGCTCTGAGGAAAACCGGGCGAATACACTTCCAGTACGCATAGGTGAGAGACTGACCTTCAAATGTTAGCCGCGAGTTACAAAAGACGAATAAACGAGAAAGCACTTTCTTAACCGCATGCGATTCATGTATGTACATACGTATACTCTTCCACGTTCGACATAAAATCTTCGTGTACCTACCGACTTCGGCATGCTGTATCGAGAATTCCAACATAGTAGGCTACAATTGGCAGAATTGAGCTGGCTATTGTGTGTCAGCACACAGGCAGAAACCGATCACACAGTAGGAACACATAGATGCACCGAAACAATAATTACGTTCACTGAAAACGATACAAAAGTTTCATATGCACTTGAGATGTCAACGGCAAAGAAGATGGCGACAGCTAATCAAGTTTTGGACTCTGTAACACGCTTAATCGGGAAGGTTTCATCGATACGATTAACTCACGATCTCCTAGTTTGCTTCAAACTTGACACAGTCGACACCAATATCTTCTGACGGTATAAAGCTTCGACACGCACTAACACGCACTGATTTAACTATTCGGAACACTAGCACGCGACTACGCGCGTTTACGCGTAAAAGTAACGGGCAGGGCGGTCGTAAAGACTCGATTGCGACAACCGAGAGAGGGAGAAAGAGAGAAAGACAGACTTTTCACCTTCGACGGACTTCGCTGGACTGACTGAACCGAAAATGCTCTCATTCCCTCTCCACTGATTCGACCTCCCTCCATCTACCTCCTGCCCCTACTTTTGTCCTTTCTCATTTACACCGCGCGTTTTTCTTTCCCGAGGGAGTACCTACAGCGGAACACGGACACGGATCAAAATCATTGATGTGCACCTGTTGCAGATACTCGGTCGGACTGGTATTGCAAGACACGATACAACACTGAAAAGATCAAGCGCCTTTTCTCAGTCTTCTATTGAGTTTGTCACGCGTTAAGACGAGCTGTGTTTTCGATTAGATCCTTATCGGACATAACGTAGTAACACAATGAGACGATACGTATTTATCGTAGCAAACTACTTCGAGGCACAGAAACTGTGTTCATACAAAAATTTAGAAAGCAGACCAACGTGCTCGCTTAGAAAGTATGTTTGCACGTATACGCCATCAAATATGTTTAAAGACACTCCTCTATAAATCCAATGAAAATGTCGAATTTAGAGCTTTCGGAACAAATTGGAGCAGACGCGCGAGTAACAATACATCTTATCGGTTTACACACAAATTTTCATTGTAGAGGTCAGTTGCAAAAGTTGAGAAAAAGAAAAAGAGATTTACATTTCTTAGAAACAAATTAGTGGTTTTTCTTTACCGTCGTTAATAGAAGTTTTTTTTCACATTGAAAATGGTTTTTCCAGTACACAAGTGCACCATAGAAATATTCGTCCTGGAAAACGGTATTAAAAACAAAGCAAAAGTGAACTATCTAGGTTTCCCAATAAAGGATTTAAATACTGAAATTTCAATACTTTTGTTGAACCTAAATTGTCTTACTCTGGGTACATTGCAATCTCCACGTTCATTGAATATTCCGAATTCGAGATTGTTGGTGTGCAAACACTATATTTAATCGCCCGAGGCTTGACAATTAAGTGTGATACAGATAAATGTGGTTGCAAAACATGAAGCTTAAGTCTTTTTGCGCTGGAAAGAGTTTACTGATGACCGTTAACCTCGATGGTTTCCGGATTACTGACAATACTCAAACGTCACAAACTATGCGTTTAACTTCTGCAAGATAAGAACGTTGTTACACATAAAATATTCTTGCAAGTTATTTACTTCGCTTTGGAAAATTATGCTAGACTTTTACCTTCTCTAATGCAAAAGGAACCGAATTACATGGCAGCATTTCATTTCATTCTTTCCGATTGTCTTTTTCGATCGATAAGGAAAGATTTTAATACTTTGAAAGTATATAACGAGCGTATTGTTGAACAGTGGGATTACATTTTGAATTATTTCCTTCGCTGAAAAATGTCTCCTTTCGAAAAAATTATTGATTATCTGAACAAGTACGACAAATATTATGTACTTGTATATTTATGCATATTTATCTTTGATAAATGTAGCATTCTAAAAATAAATATTTACCGCAATTGAAGCGATCATAATTCTTAAATATAAATTTATTGTCATTTATATTTTCATTGAGATTATGTTTAATTTATTATTTGTAGATTAAATAGTAAAAAATAATAAAATTAAATCAATGGAATATTTATTCCACGTTCGAAGTGATAAAGAGTTGATCAAATTTTCTACGTCAAAGATGTAACATATTTACAAAACATTTAGATCGCTATAATACAAATCAACAAAACTGCTCATTCTAATTGTAAAGTCAATATTGCTAGAAACATACGTTACGTACTAATTGGAATATAAAACACATCATATATTGGAGTCAACAGATCCAAAAATTATCTGTTTCTCGTATAATGTGTTTATTTTAAGGAATTTTATCGTAGACAGGTAATTATAATCATATTTAGATAATGATGCGTGAGTTGCATTTCGCAAAAATTTATCTTGCCTTTTATCAAGTTTTGACTATCAGTTGTTAATTAAAGAAGCAATTTAGACATATTAATATATCGTGAACGTAATTTAGATTTAACGACTTATATATATAACAAAATGTTGGAAAAGCTACAAAAAAGACAATTATCCGAAATTCGAGTTGAGTTATAATATTACGCTCTGCAGAACTGGTTATGTACCAATAACTATAATTGTATGATGTCCAAATTATTTCGGATTTAAAACTTGGAGTAAAATATAAAACTTGCGGTACAAATGTTCAAAACTGTTGAAGATATAGGCATTAGAATAAAAATATACTCTCGTGTAGCTGTGCGACAATGAATTGGATCAGCTTGTGTTTTATAATCTGAGACCACGAGAACTGCAGAAATGCGATTACCAGTTCAGAAAAATTACATTGTACGATTTCAAAATATTCCCTTGCCGAAAAGATATACTGGAATGTGTATTTTTAGTTTCCAAAATACGCTAACTCTCTCGTGCTCAATTTTTCATGTAGAATATTTTGTACGCATTCAATTGATATATTTACAATGTCAGTAATCTCTTTGATTTTCACCCAGTTGTCTACTAACACGATATCATGAATTTTGTTGATCACATCCTCCATAGTTACCTCAATTGGACAGCTTGAACGCTCTTCAACACCCACGCTTGAATTCATTGAACCAATATCTGATAGTGGTCATCGAAGGTGCATGGTCCTTATAAACAGCATGTAACTTCACTTTGATTTCCTCGTACGTCTTTCCATCTAAGAAAAGGAATCGAATCACTGATCGATGTTGCTCTTTTTCCATGGTTGGAAACGAACGCAAACTTGTCTAGTTTAAACAGTTACCGAAACAAAACTATGCAATAAATCTGTCTAAAATTTTGACAGACGTCGTTCGAAAGATAGATTTAAACGATGATACATGAACATTGAGTCAGTGGCGTCCTCAGTCGTTAAAAACGTGTACTTATCGTACAGTTCTTGTATCCAAGAGAAATTGTTGACACAGGACTGACAACCGCAAACCTCAGCAATGCAAGTCCCATATGAAAATTCCTCTTACGAATAGATTATTTCATAAATATTTACAGATAAAAAAAAATTATTTGTCACAACTAATTACTAAAATAAAATAAAACTAATAATAATCATACTTTAAACAAAAATCAAAACAACCTTGTAGATGCATGTCCCTGCTTAATACATTTGCGACTAGTGGCGGAGTAGGTTTTCGATTAGTTAAAATACATTAAAACATTAATTAGAAACATCCATTTACTTATTTTGTAACTCTCTGGACCGGGTCCATGAACAATTCCTCTTCACCTGGAAGGTGGCCCGAATGATCCTCTGGAAGATTGAAAGGCAGCAGGCTCGCGGACACTTCGTCCGCGTACCGACATATTTGTCTTCTCGACGATGCAGGCAAACTGTTGCAAAGAGTGCTGGTGGCTTGCATCATCAAGAATTTGTCGCAAGGTGGATCCAATTTGGCCAAGTGCCAGTTTAGGTTCAAGAAGAGATGGTCGCCCATCGATGTAATACACTCTCTTCGGTCTTGCTCGTCTTTAACCATCTCGAAGGGTGGATTGGCATTGGCAATGTCGAGAGACATCCTACCTTGGGAGGCAATCATTTCAAAGAGCATCAGGTTCTCGTCTACCCAAGAGCACTGGTCGAGGATTACCTCCGAGACAAGTGGATAGAGCACTCGAGCCGGAGCAATATCCTTGCTGTGGAATCTCGCTTACGACACAGTTCTGAGGTCCAAAGGCCTCCCAGACAACGTCAACCTAACCTTCTCCACGGATGACACGTTGGTGCTAGTGGTTGGAGACGATTAGGGAAGGGCCATTCGGCGCTCAGAGAGTGTATAACAAATTGTTGAACGAGTCAAAGGATCGATAATGCTCCATTAGTGCGAAGTGCTAGTGATACACCGATCTCGGCAGGAGTTGCCACCCCCCTGATCAGGGTAGGTGAGGCCAATGTCGAGGTGAAGTTCCAAATGAACTATCTGGGACTAATCTTTGACAGCCACTGACGTTTTGAAAGGCATTTCCAGTTAAAAAGAATGGTTGGTGCTCTGGGCCGACTTTTCCTCGACTTACGGGGTCCGAAAGGCCGTATTCGTCACCTCTATGTGGGAATAGTCCAATCGATGACCTTGCACAGAGTCTCCAGGTCTCCCTGGATACCTAGGGATATCCTGGCGCAGCTAAACGATGCTACGCTGGGTTCACAAGCGGATGGCCCTATGGGTCGCCCACGGCTATAGGACCATGTCCTACGAGGGGACGACCGTCCTATTGGGGCTTTCTCTAAGGGATCCGATCGTGGACTCGCACATGGCTTTCTATGAGATCCGAGTGGCAGCCTGCGAGTCGAAAAGAGGTCCTGACGGGCGCGACGTAGAAACAGAGGATCATCGAAACTGTCCAGCTGCTCCTGGTGCTACAGTCACCTATCGCACTGTGTAGATTCTGTCCGGTCACGGTGCAAATATTGTTGGTGCGATATAGACGACACAGCTGGTGAAATACTAATCGTAAACTGCCTGCACACAATTACCTGTTACTGTTCGTATAAAATTTTACAATCATGTTACACAATAAATTCATTATTATTTTTATCCCAGCATGGTTCAATAAAGTGACATGCACCGGAATTCGTTCTCAAAACGCAAATTATACATATTTTAATAAATAATGATTTAATCCTTCCGAATTTATAATCTGTTTTAAAATTTCCATCTCATAAACTATTGACGAAACACGATTATTACATGCATAGTGATTTGTGCGACTCGTAGAGATATCAGATGTTTTAGAAGGTTAGAGCCACTTCGTCATGCAATCGGAAGGATAATAATTCTGCGCAACTACGTCGTGCAGCTGTCATATGACACGCGAGATTACGATGTGTCGAGTGGGAGAGGAAGTACTGTAAACTGAACCAATGCTCCTCATATGGCACGAATCCGTGTCACTAGATATACGTACGTATTTCCCGGATATATGAAAAAATTCACAATAAAGTTCACGCGCGGGATAAAATTTCATTTATCGTTGAAAGTAAAAATTGTTATATTTTTTATATCTTCAAAAGAGACACGACTACGTTCAAACTATAATAAAACTATAATAAAAAGTATGAAAATTTTGATTCTAATAATTAATAAATGACCAATTCGGCACGATACAAGGAATCAGACTTCATGGTCGGTTGCAGGTACTTCGTACTCTACTTCTTTTGCTTTTGTGTTCTCTTCACTCTCCTCGTCAAATTGTACGTGTGAGGCATAACTCCCTCTACAGATAAGTGAAAATGATCGAATTCAATTTGGTTTCATTTAACTAGAAGATATTTTATCACGTGTTGTACGAGCTTTTAGTACGTTATAGAGAGTACTTTAGACCGATAGTTTTCTATTCCACTTGGGCTCTCCCACAATGAATTTCACTTATGTCAATTGTTCTGACCTCTTCTATGGTATAAAGCAAATACAATTTTCCTAAACATTTTGTGAAACATTAAATATATCTTGTTTCGTAAGTGTTACGAAATTTGTTACCTTTTAATTTGCATTCAATTTCTTGTAAAACATTCTTTTATTTGTACTTTTTACACTTTTTATAATGTAAAAACTATCTAGCATATCTTTAGAATCTTCAGAATTCGTGTCGGTATGAAATTTGGAAAGTTAATCGATTGTAAATATGTATGAACACATTGTACGATGTATTGTATTCATAATCGATGACACTTATCATTTATCGGTAGTACGTATAATTTGTCTTGAAAGAAAGTAACATTTTCTTTTTGAAAATTCTTTGACATTAAGGATTGAATTAGAAACGTTTTCAAAGTTGAATATAGAGAATTCTATCTTCGATAATGTGTCGTATATTTCATATTAAATTCATTTTTTACAAGAGTAATTTTTTTACAAGTAATTTATGTTTAACTAACATCTATTGTGCAGTAATTGATAAATCGGCCAAAGAACATGTTCCGTTTGATATTCATCATTCGACGTTATGCATGCAATTGACGTTATATAAAGGTGACCAACTGTATTTTAATGTGTTTTGACGTTATATCGTTACATTTAGAGATTACATTACATTAACCAGGATGAATCTATTCTATGCCAGTCGATGATGTATTAGGTTGTTCGGAAAGTCATTTCGTTTTCCAAAATGGAGAATATATAATTTAATAAAATGTTTATACATTCTAAAAAAATCGTGTTTCATTTTCACCAAAAAAAACGAAATGACTTTCCGAACAATCCAATATAATACTATCCATCTACAATAGTATACTTCAACATTACTGATTTGTAATATGCAACGATAAATTAAATTTTAATTTATCAAAGTGTTAATGTTACATACGTTGCATCAATGGAAATTGAGAACGTAATTTTGTAGAGTGATTCCTAGGTCTTCGCATAAAGATAAAGCGAAGCACTGTTAATTGCTTCAAATGTTTGAAATATTTATCTCCAAGTAGAAAATGCGAAGGGCAAATATCCACGATAGCAGATGAAGTCCACCTTTATTAATATAAGTTTATCATTGCAAACGTTTATGCTTGATCAGTGATACGGAAACTTGTTGCAATTCTTCTAGAGAAGAAATTAGACATTGAACGCGCGTTAATTATTTTAAGCACGCCGAGGGAAAATACAGAGTTGAGCATTATTCGAATAACTTTGAATAAATCTTCATCTCTCGTACTGTTTGTTATTAGGTTATCCGGGGTAGGTGAAGTTTTCCTTTCAGGAATCATCTCTTCTTATCTTGAGTTGTAGTCGAACAACGCGCATTCCATTCAATAAGGAGAGAGAATTATGTATACCGAGAGTGAGCGAGACAGAGCAATAGTGTGCGATTCGTGCTTTGTGTCTGATCGAGGCCATAACTTCGAAACAATGTTACACACGAATCGGTGTGTCAACCATTAATGTAAAATCAAAATTGTTATATTTTTCATTATATGTTTATGGAAGTATTATCAATCGATTGACAAGGTTTTTCCTATGAAAATAAATTCAAAAACGATCGTAATCTCGTTTATCCATTGGTAATATTCGCACAGAGACGTAATGATTTCATTCACAGTTGCCTCTTCTTGTCCATTCTTGATGGACGCCGAAACACTCGTCTATACTACTAAAAATGCGCACAAGGCGTGTAGCACGTTCCGTCTCCCGATTCGATAACTTCTAGCTGAGGGATACACTCGCGTTCGTACGAAGCTTTTTAATTTTTTACCATACTTTGACGAGACTGACTTGCGATCAAAATTTTGGACCAAACACGAATATCACGAGACAGACTCGTGGAATCAAATGCAGGCCAAATGTAAACATTCTGACTGAAAGTTTACTTCTGATGCAAAGTTTGCTATAAATACAACGTACGAAACGAAACGACGTAGAAATGCACATAGTGTAAAGTAGCCTTATATCTACCACAATGTTTTCAAAAGTTGTAAGTATTTTCTTATTAGATATTCATTCAAAGTGAGCATTTCTTCTTATAATTAAATTTTTCGTTTACAATATGCTATTTACTTTAGAAGACTGTAGTTACTATTAAAGTATTATTTATGTGCAAAATACAGTGATTTGAAACTGTTATTTAAACCTATATTATCTATTATGTAGGATTTATAGTATTATTATTTATATTTTAAAATATTCAATGTGTGTGTGTTTGCGTTAGTATATTGTACAAAAAATGTATATATATATATATAAAAAAAAAAGAATTAAATTAGGGTTGACGTCCACAAGAGCTGTTACGCTACATCACCGGTCTCCGCATTTAGGCTCGTATTGCAACTGTTCTCGCGCTTCAATCTGGCCCGTTTAGCGCGCGTCCTCTCCTACCGGTTGGGCCCGGATGTCATCGAGCTAAATGGTACGGCAAGGGGTTAAAGAGGTACGCTAGTGAATTTGTTCTTGGAATCGACCTTTTGTATCTCGAGCTATGTAGTCAGTATGATTCAGCCATGTGCGAATTGTTCAACAAAGAGTGTGAAGGAAATATACCAAAGGTAAGCGTAACGATAAGCACGGCTCGTTACAAGCACTTGGTCATTGAACTTCCAAACGATATCGTAGATTTATTGGTGCGACGACACTAATGCAAACTAACGACCTTTATATTTTTCATAATATTCTCGTGAGATCTTTCGTCAAAATGAGATCAAACCAGACCGACTTTCACTCACACTTTACAATTATTTGAATTATTTTTGAAAAAGTTTATACCGTATACGTATAATTAAAAATAGTCCAATTACGTTACGTTTTTTTTCT
The DNA here is from genome assembly GCF_051014685.1 of Ptiloglossa arizonensis. Taxonomy (NCBI): domain Eukaryota; kingdom Metazoa; phylum Arthropoda; class Insecta; order Hymenoptera; family Colletidae; genus Ptiloglossa; species Ptiloglossa arizonensis. Next base: position 9,680,123 of record NC_135054.1, on the reverse strand, counting down.
TTTTTTAATATTTTCTTCATAAGAATCATAAGAAACAAATGAAACTGAAACCCAAGCAGGAATGAAAACACGTTCATGCGCGTTCACATATCGTGTACCGTTAAGAATAAATATTCTACATATTACATTTTCAAGATATATATTAAATTATAATATATTAAATAAATATTGATATCCTAAATCGTAGTAGAACATAATAGGTTGTTCAATAAGTTTTATCGAACGACAAAACTTATTGAACAACCTAGTATATTTTCTTTCATTTCATCTCTCATAAAACAATGATTATATACATTAGAAGTGACTTTGCACTAATTGGCGATAGCCAGCACAGGGACGTCGCACGATCATTAGTGCAAATCATTTAGTACGATCGATTCAAACGACAACGTGTTATCCTCTTTTCTCTGAAAATCGTACTATCGCGTCGCTTCAATTGATTGTACATCATTGAAACTAAAATTAATCCGAATGGTCGTGCAACGTCATTAACAATTGCAATGTCACGCTTCTGCGAAATCGTTTGCAGTGTGACCACCACTTAGCAAGGATAAAAAATCTATAATTTCTCGTTCTCTATTTGTTAGTATATGTATATATATATTGATATAGTTAATCCATGTTGTAATCGAGGTACTAGAATTCTTTTGCGGTACCGAAATACTACAAGTAATAACAAAAGTAATGTTTTTTTCATTATATAGATTTATTTTCAATCTGTTATATTAATATCGATAAGCAAATCGTATTTAGTGTTAATTAGTATACAAAGTTAAATAGTATGTCCAATGCCATACATCTCTTGTGATTATATAATTAGTGATTTGTTAGGGTTATAAATCTGTTTTTTATGACTGAAACATTTAATCTACATGTGTCTGATGATTCCTCGAGCAATCTCTTGGCAAGTTAATTAGGATGGTAGCATAGCTTTAGCGAATAATTTATTGCACGTTTTGTGGCTTCCTGCTTAACAGATGGAATCGAGAGTTCTTTCCGTATTGCATAATTGGTTATAAACCATTACGCATTTGTAATTATGCGTAAAGTTTTTAATTGAAATCCTTTCAGAGTTTCAATGTTGTGGACAGATGCTGAGTCTCGAATCTCTAGGCCATACGTCCATATGGTCGCTTTTAAGTTTAACGATAGTTTTGATTCAGGTTCTAAGAGCCAGTACAGTTTACGTAAATTCATTTCCAGCTGTTTTTTTTTGTCAGTTGTGTTTTTTCCAGTTCAATTTACGGTTTAAATGAATTCCAAGATATTTAACGAAATCTGTTGCCTATATCGGTTTTGAATTTAGCGACACTGATGACACTTAGCTTTCCTAAGTGTAAAGATTATGTTAGCTGATTTCTCTGAACTTGCTCTGATTCTCCATTTTTGTAATCATTCTTGAATATCGTTTAAGCTGTTTTGTAACTGATCGGAAGCTTTCTGTAGGTTCTTATCTAACAACCATTATTATCGTGTTATCAGAAAATGTGGCAAACAAATTATCATAGACTACCGGCATGTCTGCAGTATATAGTATATATAGTAAAAGACCAAGTACGCTCTCTTGTTACACATCAGGCATTATGTGCTTTATTTCTGTGTATTCTTCATTGTATCTCAGTGTAAAGTGTCCGTTTTCCAAACAGGATTTCAATATTTTGTAGTAGTATTACAGAAATGTTGATCGTTCTAAGAAAATATTGTAAAAGAAGTGTCCAAATCTTGAAATACAGAATATTACACCTGCAGAAGATCAAACTGACGACACATCGTCTGTTATTTTTTTGCTTCTAAAACTTCCCTACTTTACGCCATCAAAAATGATCTTAACTCGAGTAGAAGTACTATTATAAATTCAACAGAATGTCCTGATAAATCTATGATCATTAAAAGAGGCCACTAAAAGAGATACTTTGTATTTTGAACCAATGGCCAGTAACTTTTGTAAAATAATTGTAGTATCGTAAGCTCTAGAATGAACGGACAAGTTGTATGCGATGTGTGTGTACTTCAGATCTAACATAGTTTAGAAATGATCCTGGAAGGTAGAAAAAAGATAGCGACGATCGACAGTGACGAACTCCAGGCTCCGTTGGGAAAACCCTTGACGTTGAGAAATGTCCATCGAGTAAGATCATGTTTGCACATACCAAGAAATAGGGAAAGCGTGCTTCCAGTGTAAGAAAAAAGGGAACGAACGTCAAGAGTGAACGAAGTATAAACTGGCAGAGTTGTTTCGAGAGATGTTCCAAAAAGAGAGAGGGTGAGATCCAGGAAATTTAGTATGAAATATTGTTCTTGCTATTCTAGAATAGGGAGTTATTGAAACCATATATTCCATGTATAATTTGGCAATTTTTAACGGAAAAATTCAGCTTACATTTGTCCTGTAACTGTTCCTTACATCTTGGATTATTAACAAACCAGTAATATTACAATGGTCAGCTCCATGCAAACTTATAAAAGTTTAAACAACATAGGTGGAATTTCTTTCGATGGAATAGTCACGAAATACTACTCTTACTAATATTATTTTCTCGCTCGAGTTATCGCGGATCGTGAAACAATGAAATAAAAATATTCGATGGAATAGTCACAAAATACTGTTCTTACTAACATTATTTTCTCGCTCGAGTTATCGCGGATCGTAAAACAATGAAATAAAAATATTCACTGCATTGTCTACGCGCGTTACGGTTCTCCGCCTATTACGTTGTCTCGTATCCACCCCACCAGTTTGCCTCAACTGTTTTATTATGACAGAAAATGTGTATTACAATGTGGCGGCGTCTCCCATATTCACCACTAGAGGGAAACTCGACTGTTTCCCACAAATACCCGTACTATCTCCGATCGGTATTGTTTAACAAGTTTTGTCAGATTTTTTCCATTGTAAGAAAATACTATGACACTTCAACTTTGAACAACTGTAAATGTACGAATGAGTCGACAGATCTACATGAAACTTCACACATGTTCATCGAACAGTAGTACCATTTTTAGATAAATAAAACGACGAACCTAATAGTGCCATTCCTTATCGAACGACAAAACTTATTGAGCAACCTGTTATACAATCCTTTACCGAGTACCCAATGTTCCAGGGCATAAGGCTCCTCCTAAGATGCCTTAGTTACAAGTTTAGGCACGGGATGAAACAATGCCCTCTTTCTTCCTTTTTTTTTTATTTTCGCTCACTCCTTTTCCTTTATCAGTACACTTTAGAAGAAACCCGCTACAACAAGTTACGAAGAGTACTAGCAAATAAATATGAGTTGGAAGTTTGCAAACGCATTGCTTGTCTACAAACGCATTGCTTGTCTCTCAAACAGGTTTCTTCTGTGTGGTACATATAATAAATTGTAATCATACTTAAGTATCGATCGAGAATACCAAAGAAGGAACAACATGTTCATTGGAATTGATAACTTAGTATCATAATGTAAACATGTGTACATTCCAGTACAAATCCAGAAAGTAGTAACCGTTCAATGACGATAAGAAATATTAATATTAAATTTTCAAGATTAATCGAACGGTAGAATGGTATGGTTATTGTCTGCAGATGATTTTGTTTTTTTTATGCTCCATGAAAATGTGCAAAAAGTTACAAGTTATATGTATCCATTAAAAAGAATATCGAATGTTTTTTCATTATCTCATGAAAAAATAAACTTGACAAAAATTATTCTACCGTTAAATGTGTCCCTTCGAACAGTATAAATTTTCCTGAGAATTTTTTTCATAAATGTTTCAATTTAAATGACCTACTCTGTATATTACTCGTGTATACATAAGAATTATACTTTTTCCAGTAATTTTCGTGTGTAATTTCCTCTTTCTTTACTATTATTATATTATAATAAACAAACATATTTTAGATTATCATGTATACACACGACAACCGTTCTGTTAATCTGAAAACAAAATCTTTTAAAAAATTATTAAAAATTATAAACTACTTCAGTCTCTTGTTCTATTAATTTTATTATTTTACATATTGAACATATACGAACATATTGATGTATGTATCTCTCTTCGTAGTTCCGTACATTCGGAACAATGACGTGCTTCTGTAGTGGTGTAACCACATTTTTTTTTAATTGAGTATACATAGTGTTAATATGAGATAATATCGCGTCTTCTTGATGTAAAGGAAGATCTACTAAATACTATCTGTACCGCTTCTGTAATTAATACCTCGTTCGCGCACTGTTTGAAAGGGCAGATGTAATGGTAGAATAATTATTTTTAAGATTATCTTTTCATGTGTTGTGCGAGTATCGCGTATACAAGAGCTGAAAGCAAGAAAATAATATCCCTCTTCTCACCGACAGGCAAAAAATGATCTTTCTGACTGTCATACCTTTGTTTCCTGGTCTTCTTTGACAGTCTATATAAGTGAGAAATTTCCAGAAAATGAACGTCAACGCTTGACTGAAGTTACAAAACTTGCAGAACAAAACAACTATATAAATTTGCCTGTGGTGTGGAATTACCGTCACGAGGAAAGACGCAAATTCAAAAATAAATCGATACACCGCGTCATAGGATCTCTTCACCTCGAAGCGTCTGCATCCACACAATATGCATCAGACTTCTGTAACTTCTGACTCTGATTCTCCGCAATCCACTCTCAATTTTCAAAAATTGTTGATGGTCATCGATCATCTTAATGTAAAATCTCCTCTTTGGCACTTGCCGGACGTTATCGATATGTTTGTGTTACATAATATAAATATATCCACATTAACGAAAACTTAAACTTTCAACTTAAAATTTCTTCACACGTAATATCCATTCCGGATAATAATTCTTTCGTACAGATTGCAAATATTTACAAACGTCGCGTGTCGGTAACGTCGCAACCTATGTTTGCAATACCTTTCATATTGACAAAATAACACGCGACTATATTTATTCTTACGGAATCGATAATAGATGTTCTTGGAATTACTATACGTTTCGTTTACGCGTGACTCCCCATCTTCTCTATTTACGGTTAGTCTTTATATTTTTTTCCTTATGCATCAATATTTTATTTCTAATATGCACTGACCATTTCAATATCTTCCTCCAAAATGATGCAGATCCGAGAATGTCAGTTACGATATCTTCTAGTATCTTTTAATATCTTTTCTAGAATTATAATAGAGTTACTTCTACAACTAAATCAGTATTAGATTTAAATAACAAACTATCCTGTACATATTTGAATACTCTAGAGATGTTCGTGATATTAGAAACCATTTACTTCTTATTACTACGACTGGTACTTCTGGGTCAGTAACTATTATGAAATATATCCTTCTGTGCAAGTTTACCCATATCAGACGATAATAAAATCCAAGATTTTGTTCACTTCATCAACGACTCTTCATTTTCTGAAGTTGACACCGTTTATTACATACTGATGTAACGTTTAATAAGAATGTTTAATCTTTATTCAATAATCAGGCACCTTTGTAATTGATTCGTTCTACGAAGAAATCTACACCATGAATCACAAATGTAAAACGTTTAGTACAATTATAAAATAATACTTTATCCAAACTCAAAAGAAGCTCTCGACAGTCTGGTCAGAGTTCCGAAGAACTGAGATGAAATCTTATTATAGTTACTATTCGCAATAAGATGTGTACTTTCTTTCAGAAGACTTTCTCTCCATTCTGGAATTCAGCATCCCATAAATGTTGGAAATGTCTATATTGTACGAATGTATATCATTTAGCTCGTAATTTTACTCCTCTTCTTCCAAATCTTAACTTCGACATTGTAAACAATTACTTTATTTACTCAATTTCCTTAGCGTTTGTTGATCGGCTTTAATTACCGGATATATGCGTTCTCGAAGCTCGTTTTTCATATTAGAACAAGTTACATCAAATGAATTGTGTAACGCGTTTAAAAACATTAAGCTCCCACCATCTCTTACGACACAGACGCGACTATCATCGTTCATTTAGAGTGCGAGCGCGTCTAATCTAAACGAGCCGAGCCACGAGCCTCTAAAGTAAATTGTTTTATAGTAATTATACTATATATAATTCTATATATAGGATTATTTCACATTGTTAGATGTGTCGTTGTTATCCTAATGTAACATTGTTATTCTAATCTAAACGAGCCGAGCCACGAGCCTCTAAAGTAAATTATTTCACAATTACAGTCAGATGTATCGAAAGATTATCGAGATTCAATTCTTTAGGGCGAAACTCTTGCAACGACACATTGTTAGAAATTACAATAGACTTTCAGCGATCCAGAGAAAGTACCTCAGGTGGGTCACTCTGGACCTTCACCACTGTCTTTTCTACAGCACTAGACTGGCCCACTTTTAGAACATTGGCGATTCCTAGACACTAATTGTAGTCAAAAGAATGCTAAAATCGTGCTTACAGAGGTAACTTCAAGAATTTGACAAGAGAGATACATCATATTCACCATAGTATTCGTGCAAGTTACAAGTAATTTCACAAAGTTCGTAACTAACAAACATTAACCACAATTATCCATAATTTTGGTGATTTTCAACATCCACAATATTCAATTAGCTCCGTCGTTATTAAATTATCGAACGAGTATCATTACGTTGTAAAGGAAGCGTTCATTCAGCTGACTCATGAGTTTAAGTCGAAACGATGTAGATCATTCGTCTAGATCATTTACCACATTTCCATAATGTCTCTTTATCTTTTAGTACATTTCCTATTCTATAGAGGCATTCCATAGATTCGTCCTCTATTCAAGATTCAGTTTTGTTACATACTTTGAGACCTATCTTTATAGCATCTTTCTTATTAAAGATTCTTGAAAAGAGTATTTTCTGTTTTTTAGACACTTGGTGATAAATAATGCACTATCAAAATTCTAATCAGATTTTTGCAGTGACTATAACACAACGACTGCGTTCTCTCGTATATCTCGTCGTATTTTTCCAACAACTGATTGTTAGACACTGTCTTGTATCGTTTCTTTTGACGTCTCGAAAACATTTGATACCTTGGACCATGAACCACTTTGTGCCAAGTTACACAATCTAGGTGTAACTGGATCAGCTATACGTTAGGTACGATCGTTTCTGAACTAATCATACACAGTAAGTAATAAAATTAATAATTAGATCTGCTTCGTTCAACTGCAGAGGTATCATTTCCATAAGTTAGAAAATGATAAAAGTGCAAGAAAAATTCTAAGAATATGTGACATTGGAAAATCTACGATTAATGGTGTTAATGAACAAAAACATGCAATTGAAAATTATGAAGGTGCCGGAAAATAAAGATCATAACATTCGAGCATAATCATCGATACCTGTTATTAATAGTACTATCTACAATAATTGTTATTGATTCACCCCGTAGTAAATGTGTGATAAGTGATTATGAAACATGAGAAAGGTAAAGAAGTTGAACATGTTAAGGTAAAATGCTTTATCACTCACGTGTAAAATTTATGATTACATAAGGATAAAAAAGTATCACTTGGTTTTCTCAATTAGTATGTCTAGGTTTTAACTTTCCGTTTCTTCTTGGTGATCTCCTGGCCAGATGGTTGTATGCTAGATGGTTTAGTAGAATGATCAGCAGAACAGACGTCTAGAGTGCAAGCCAAACATTAACAATTTTATTATACAAGTATCTTCCTAGGCAGCAACACCAAACAAACAAATATGAAAACAATAAATAATACTACATCCTTAAACGTAAGAGAACTCCTAGTGAAAAAAAGGAGATTAAGGAGAACACAATACAACATACGGCACAATACAAGGTATTCACAAGACAAAACTAGATTTAATAAGACTGCAAACAAATTTTAAAAAGTACTATATGAATGGAAGAACCTCAACCAAGTTTACCACTAACCAGGAAATAGAATAAAACTTGAACAAAAAGTACGAAACAAAAAACATTAAAAGTGTTTTTACTCCGAACCCATTTAAATAATGACACATTTATTTACAAATACTTGGAAGCTCCTTTACCATACAAACGCCTACTCTTCAATCGAAATCAAGAAGATAATAAAACAAAATATAAATTCAAAAAAAAAAACACCCGTTCACGACCTGGTAACAGATAAATTATTAAAAAAATTACCAAGGAAAACCATCATTTTACTAACTAGCATACTTAATGTCATACTTACACTTAGAAACTTTCCTTCACAGTGAAAGGTAAAATTCGATAAGTTTTGTCGTTCGATAAAACAGGTCTTCCTAGAGGTGTGGTCCGCATGGACGAATGAGCGAGTCCTGGGGTCGAGGCTTTGTGTTCAAACTCCCCCACGAACATCCACAAAGATCCATTCCTTAGTCGTGTGAGAATGATCACCGTGGGAGCTTCAGTGAGTAGACTCGCACTCGGGTTGCTGGGGCGGAGAAATCCACTCTCTGACCTTCCCCCAAGGGATCGGGGAAGTCTTGTGAAGATTCCTCCCTTGAAAAAAAGGCCCACGCTGCTTCGTTGTCCTAAGGTTCGTACGAAGAACATCGATGGGCCCGAATCTCACAACCGTCCGCGACTCCCACAATCGTGATCAGTGGCACGAGGATCGGAGACTTGTTCATCACCTACCCCCTAACTTTATCTTGTAATCTTGAAGAAAGGAACTAACTGTCCCTCCGAAATGCGTGACGTGTGGGTGAATAGACTAGAGCGTGAGATAACTGACTAGAGGTGACATTGCAAAACCCCTGCCAGCGAGCTCATGCCTCCACTCAACGCCATAGTTGTCGATAGTTTTTCTCGTTATCGAGCATGACCCTCGCTGCGAAAGATTCTCTACGATTGCCTCTGCCAGAATATAACGTTCATCCGGCCATGGGGAGCACACCTCCAAAATGTGCTGTGACGACAATCGGGACTGCTACCAAAAGGAGAGAAGGGTGGAGCATATTTCTGATCACCAATTCTGTGCCTGGTGGGCCTCCCAAGACCCATACACAGCAAGCACTTAAAAGTCGTCGCGCACTGACTCGCATGTTGATCCGCGGAACTGCAGCGGTAGCACACACCTAATCGCTGCAGTCAAGTGTGATCGCTTCAAACAAGCTTTAAGCTTGCCCTTCCCGCCTTTTAACTGCCGCTTTATGGCAGGGAATAACCGAGGTGCTAGCGATACACGCACCTTAGCAGAAGTCGTCATCGTACGATAAAGTTTGTCGGTTTTATTTCGAAACAGCCTACGTATGCGCTATCAGATGATGTTGCATTCACATGTTAATTGTTGAGTACTATTTTCCAAATCTAAGGAAAATTACCTGGTTCTTGCAATATTCTGTTCATAACATAACGTTTATTACGAAACGAGATGGGGTAAAAAGCTGTGAAAATACACGTACAATAAACACGTTACAAATAAATGTAATTTTCTTTTGCATACATGGCAAACTTTAACCATTTTTTGAACTCAACATATTTTGACGATTGATGATAATATAGTAACAGTAGATTTAATATAAAATCATGTGTAAAGTAAAGTAATGCGAGGTATAGTTTTAATGAAAATATGTAAATATTTGTAAGTATTTGGTACTAAAAGAATATACAATATTACTACCGCTTTTTTATCTGTTCAGGTGAACTTTTGTAAATAAGTGACACCATTAAATTAATCCATTGGTAAAAACTGCATCGAAATAGTTTTTGTAGTTCTCAAGGTTTTAGTAGACAGACAGATAAATCTGTCTCTATACACAAACAAAAATGCTGACGTGGATTATTTCTTATAAACTTAATGTTTTTTACCTTTATATATTCTAGATTAATATGGCTCTTGTATTTACCATACAAAAAAGTATTTATTTCTTGTATTTTCCGTAATTAGGAACATACATTAATAAACAAACCAATATAATAATATTGTATTTGAAGTATTTAAAGAATTATCTTACGTAGAAGTAATAGCATGCAAATGTGTCAGCAATACCTTCTTTTTGAAATGCTACATTCTCAGACAAAAAGATAACACAAGTATGCTATCTTTAATTTCGCATGTTATAATTGTGATAATATGAAGATTATGAATTGTACGTAAAAAATACCTTGTATAAACACAAAGATAATTCGGTTTGATAAAAAGTCAGTCAGTTTTCCCACAGGGAATCTAAAGATACGAATAGGTATAGTCAAAAACATAGCTCACTTGGAAATTATGAATTTATGTAATTCATGTAATATAAACTGTAGGTACATAAATATGAATTACGTAAATTCGTATGTGTTTTTAAGAGAGTATTGAATCTCCTTTGTTTTCTATGATTTCTATCATTCATTTAAATAACAAATCGTACAAATATTGAAGTTTATAACGAATTGTTTAATTATGTTTTAATACATTTTTGTAACTCTTTTACATTGTTACATTGCCTTCCCTATCTTTATATTGCTTTAGATAGTAATCCTCAATAATTTCCTATTATATTTAAGTTTGAAGAGCATGCTGGCCATTTCAGAAGAAACTTTTTTTTTAAATAATTTTGTATAACTTTGCTATGCACAACAGCATCCTTGTTGGAATATGTAAGGCATGCTAAAAACATGTTCTGCATATTTATGAATTGGATTTCTTATTAATTCAAGGTAATTAACACTATTCAATTTACTCGTATAAAGTTAATTTCTGTTCTTCAAAATATTTATTAGTAGTAAAATATTTATTTCTCTGCTTATTAATATAATGACCGTATTGGAAAAGAGTTAATGTTCAATATTAACGATTGAGTTTACTGCATACGTACAACATCTGTAGCTGAAAATATATACAATATGTACATATGTATTACTGTCGCGTTGCTGCGAGGTCAAACTTATTGGCAGTCTAATCATGAATTCTCAATAATTCAAGTCACGTTCGTAAGCAAATGGTGTACTACTGATATTTTTATTATATTTTATTATCATTATATTATGGTTATTATTCTTGTTAATGTAACATTAATGTAAGCATGTTTTCTATATCTTTCACGTTTATGCATCTAATAAAATGTGTTTACAATTTATATAAAGGTCATTAATTAAGACATTTGTGTTGGTTTGTATAGTCACGAGTTTTTAACGAGTTATTACTTATCTGTCACTCGTTCAGTTTTACAATCACGGATTGCAATTGTACTTTGATTTAATCGGATATTTGTTCGAAACCATTACATTACAGTATTATTTAAATGTGACTGTTGGAGATATTCTGTAAATATCAAAGGATAAAAATAAATAGAAATAAAAGTTGGTACACGATAATATTTTTTATAATTTAGGTCTTTGACTTGTAAAATTCAACAAAATGTTTATTTCGTATACTAGATATCAGATGGCCTTTGACTTGTAAAATTGAACAAAATTTTAAATATTGTGCCTTTGTTAAATATCAAGTCACTAAGGTTTTATTTAAAGTTGAAAAGAAAGCGAGTTGGTGCTTTATCTTTTATTCTTGAAAGATCTGAAGTCTGATTAGCGAGCAGATGGTTCAACTGACTGACCATTGTTTATAAATGAAGACAGAATGTTATCTATGATTCATATTATCGGAAGAAAGTATTGTAAAATACAAAAAAATGTCTGTTCTTGAAAAAATACAATTTAAGACTCCCTAATAACGTTCTGAGTGTCAACAACAAATTTTTTTGTTTTAACCGTTAACACGATTACGTTTAAACGGTTGAATGGATTTCAATTTAACTTGGATTGTAACAATTGTACAAATTATTTGAAAAGTTTTAAATGAATTTTAGAAAAAATTCAATTTTACACAAAAGCATTAAATAAACTTTTTTTTTCATATTCTCTAATAAAAAAGAAATTAAATGAAATCTTATTCGTTATATACTTAAATCACGTTAATAACGTACACATCTGTTTAATTTTTCAAAGGGTAGGACTCAAACAAAGAAAGTACATAAGCGCAGTACATTATGCGATTACATTCCGGATATTATAACGGCCTATCCGATTTCCTCTCTTTGTCATGTGACACGAATGAGTGTCGTCTAAAATATAATCGATTCATTTTTTTGGATATCGCTAATATGTATAAGTTGCATTTTTTCAACGTATTTACTTTTGAATATCGTTTCCTTGCTATAAATTCAAAGTAAAGGTCCGAGGACAACCCGAGGACAAATAGTGACCTGTGTCTTAGCTTCGTCCAGATATGGACACATGACATTGTCTGTAGATTGTCCCTGAACATTGTTCGCTAATAGTGTCGGAATTACCTGACAATATTCACAGACAGTCTACGGACAATTGTCCATCAATCTGAACCGAGTATTACAATGATAACGAAAGAAGCGTACTTCGAATAATGATATGACAACTGAGAAATCCAAAGGGGACTAATAATTGAATTATAAAAATCAGAAGGAAAACATTCCTTGAAAATTGATATTGTCAGTTGATTGCATTTAACATACATAATAAGCTATCGAATTTGAAAGCAAGAAAGTAAATTTTTCTATGTCAATTATAAATGCCATCGAGGCAACGGACAGAAAAGTAAGAAAACATCAGGATACTACAAAACAAGGAAAATGTTCAAGATGTCATGTAACGTCGATGACAACTTATAGAACCAAATGTAGTATATCGAATAATTACGGATGTCAAGAATATTTAATCAGAACAAAAAAAATGTCTTGTACAGATTGTAAAGATCTAAAAGTTCATGTTATATGATAAGAAACAAAAACATCCAGAAACATGCATCATCTAGTTTTGTCCATACTTTACACATACAAAGTTACAGGAAAATTGATTAAATTTTAATAAGAAAATTAATCAAACAATTAAACACTAAATTTAAAAAAAATATTGTTTCAGGCCCACTAGATCTTGAGATATTTTTAGAAATATGTTTTCGACTTCAAATTTTAGGGCTGTTTTAATTCCCTTATCATGGATGATGGTCATTATTTACCACACACTACGAAATTTTTATAAATGTACAACACACCGATCACTTTATGGAATTATACCTTTAATTTCAAGACAGTTTGAAAGACCTAATATCACACTCAGTAAAGTTAGCACTTTTTTGAATTAGTACAATTGTAGAAATAAAACAACTATAAGGGATATTTAACAATAGATGTAGAAAATTTTCAGATAGTTGTATTTCCCAGTGTACTGGGAACTGTGAATGACTGTTTATACCTGCGACAACAAGTTTTGGCAGCCAAGGACTAATTAACAATATGTGTCCATAATCTAGACAGCTATATTTTTACAATTGTTCACGTACGCTCCAAAAATTTACGTTCAGCATTGAAGCTAATTTTATTGTACCAACAGTGGGAAATACAACAACCTAAAATTCTCTACACCTATTGTTAAATATTTCCTATATTTATTTAACTTTTATTGAAAGGATCGAATACAAATTTTATTTAAACCACATTCATAAGATACGAAATAATGAATTATATAAAAGAAGTATAGAAAATGAATATTCTTTAACATATTTTTTAAACAAATTGATATCTTGCAAAACGGCTTGGGAATTTAAATGTATTATTCAAAAGTACGTAATTTTTGTTTAAACAACTTTTTTCTAGGTTTCATCATTTTCGAAATATCGAGGAAAATGTTTTATTGTCTCCAATATTGAGGGTTGATTTAACCCCCTAGATATAGATAATAGCAGATAAACAAAATACGTGTAAAATATTTTTCAAAGAACTATATTCATAGGTACTATACTTTTTTGACAAGGTTCGATCAAGATAATCGATCGTATAACTCTTGTGTTACCCTGCCTTAGCGGCAAACGTGAGACATTTTTCTTGCGAAATTGCAAAGAGTATTGGCTCTACAAAGAAAAGCAAGCCTTCTACTTTTCATAACATGTATCCGAGTATTACTGTCATACGTTGTTCACGCAGAAAAATCTGTAATCTGTATTATTCGTGCCGTGTATTTAATGTCGGCATTTATGTTAACGAGACGTGGACCGAAAAGTTTTGGTCTCACAAGCGAATGTTTTCGATACAATGTATAAAATTATACACACGTTTTTTCTTTACAAAAGGTATGAAAATGATAATTAATTAATAATTTATATGTAATGCCTAAAAGGTTATTTAATCAGTTTAAATGGAATTTTTTGATAAAAGTTTTCACATTATAAATTCTGGTAAAAACGAATAAATAAATAAATGTTCTAGGAAGTAAACATAGTAGTTTGAATTGAATTTATACAAAATAGAACAACTATATAAAAAATTCGTAGAAATATGAGTACCATACTATTTTCATGAAACGAATCTTAGACATTAAATTAATCAATATTCATAAGTGGTGGTACTAATAATGATAGTATCTAGTGATAAATATTCTTAACAAAAGGTCGGATAAAATTAATGCCAATGTCATTTTATAATCGTGGAATTTCAGCAGCCAAGTCGATTCTACTGTTTATTCAATCGTCTTTCATTGATCGATTATTCGGTTTAAAATAATGTTTTGACAATTATTAGCGGCTACAATTTTTAAATTGCTTTAAAAATATGTAGATAGAGAATACTTACACGCAATGCAGTAACATAATTTATACTTTTAAATGCTTGTGCAAATACGTTAACATTTTTTACAATATTTATAATCTTGCGATAAACAAGATGATTTAGTCGAAGCATTCCTTACGAGAATACACTTTGGGCGGTCACGAGATACTACGTACGTACGTACATACAGTATGTGAAAAAAGTATTCATACACTAGTAGATTCTCTACTTTAGACACCGATAACTTGTTTTCGTAGAGTATTAACTTAACATTGAATTATAGTAAAATGTAGGAAATTAACACAGCCTTTAAATGGTATATCATTTTATTGAAATTTACGCATCTTATTACAAATTATATAACAAAATTCGTAACGAATACGAAAACTGTCGAAAAAAAAGTAATCATACGATAGATACTTCTTTGAATTACTAATCAAAATAACAAATTAACAAACGAACTAATATTTCGTCAGGTAGGTTTAGGATCATTGTCTTGTTGGAAATGGTAACAATCCAATATCACTCATTTTTCTGCACTTTGTTTCAGATTCAATTTTAAAATATTCCGATATTCATTATTCCTTCAATAAACTGCAAATTGCCCAAACCATTCATAGTCATGTACCCCCATACCATAATATTCCCGCCAACATGCTTTACGGTAGCCCGTAAATAGCCCGTAAATGGTCCGTAAATGGCCTGTAAGTATCCCTTTAAATTTGTTGGATTTAAAGCTTTTCTTTTTTCCCATTATATTTATTTACAATGTATTGAATACTCTCATGACTTTTTTTCCTCTAGTTCACCAATTTTATTAAGAAAAGTTTCATTTTTATAAAGAGCTATTATAATATTTTGTTCCTTTAAAATTGTTTCACTGTTTTTCGTAAACATTTTAAGAATGCACCACTATGAAAAGATTAAAACGAAATGAAATGTGATCTACTTAGAAATACGGGCAAATGCACATTGGGAATTCTATAATTCAATTGTTTATACATTTTGTTTCGATCGATGACAACTGTATAAATAATTTTTCCTGACGGTGACCGTACTTGCTAAGAATTTTGTTACGTAATTTGTATTCAAATGTTTTGATTTTAATGAATATATATATCATTTAAAAACTGTGTCAATTTTCTACATTTTACTGTACTTCATTGTTAAATTAATGTTCTGTAGAAAAAGTTATCGGTATTCAAAGTAAAGCACTTACTGGTGTATGAATACTTTTTTCGCTAACTGTACATATGAAGCTCTACCTAATTGAATCTAATAGGCCAATGACAAGTTGTCATGTACTGATTTTATTCAAGCAAATTCGCTACGACATAAAGAATTTGAACATTTAAACTTTATGAGAGAAAAATTGCCGTACAACTATTACAACAAATAGGGACGTTATTCTTTAAGAACAAACGTATTTTTCTTAAATATTTAAATTAAAATTTACTTTTTTTACCTTTTTCCCGTCTATACGTTGGGAAGAACACATTACACGTTGCTTTTGGAGATTTCTTTTAAATTTGGATAATAAAAATTTTGTTACATTTATTACCAATAAAAAACCGACAAAAATTTCATCTTATTCTTTCGCCTTGTTCTGTGGTTAGAAACGTAATGAACTTATAACTTGTTTACAAAGAAATTGAATATTACTGGTATGTAATCATTAACATACCAGTTTGGTGGAAATTTTAGTGAAAGGTAAGTGCACTTTTAGGTATTTCATTATTGTCATAATTTTTTTTTTCATTGAACATATTTTAACCCTTACCAGTAAAATTTGGAAGAAAGACCATAGTTTGCCTTAATTTTTGTCTCATCCGCTTCTGTAGTTTATCTTATTGTTAGTTTATTTACGATAAAAATTAAGTGCGAAGGATTGGAAACATTTCTTTTTGTTACGACGCCTATATCAAGGAAGAAACTTTTTAACATCTGACGTGAAAATATCGACATTAAATCTAAAAACTCTACAGTCTTAAAGCATGTTGGGGATAAATTAAAGATAATCGAAGAAGACGCACTATATCAACACATAAACACTGTTACGAATAATTTAATCTTCAGAACAGAAAAGTAATTTTATATCAAAGTAGAGAAGATGCAGTTGATCGATGCAAATATTTCTCTTATGATACGAGAAATGGCTAAACGTCGATGAAGTTTTTATACCTGCTGTACCTGCCGAAACTCCAGAAAGACGAAGAATAGGTTGGCTATCGAGAAAATTTGTAGAAGTTAGTAACAAAAGTAAGAAACAGTGAATTTTGTTTCGAGTAAAGAAACTATAGCACGGAAATATTATCATTCGCAGTTGTCAGCAATCTGAGAAGACCTAGAGGAAGAGATGCTACTGCAATGTATAGTGGACCAGAAGCCCCTAAAAACTGGCCAAAAGAAGAAGGCACAGCGTGTTTACATTTTCGCTCCTCCCGTAGTCTGTTGCCACTCCTGCGATCGCAAGCAAGAATCGCTGTTGGCCAAAGACGGTGACGAAGACGAACAACAGTGATCTCAAGTTCAAGTGAGAACGAATTCGTAGTAAGGTGCATTGGCGTAGGCTCCCAATAAAGCGTCAAGTATTCGTAAACAGAATAATTTGCTTATAGTTTAAGTACTACCGCTGATTCAATAAGTTGTTCCTAATGAAAAAATGAATAGAATGTAATATTTATCATTAATATTTTGAAAATTATTTATAACCTAAAGAACTGATTTATATTTATTCAAAATAATATAAATCTGCTTATACTTATTTCTATCAAGATAAACTCTACATAATTACAATTTACACAAAACCAAGTCACGTTAGTATTGAAACTAGTATAACTTTTATGATTTGTAGTGTAATAAAATGTGAAGGTTATGCTTGTTTTAATTTTAGTATGACTTGTTTTTGTGTAAATTGCAATTATATAGAATTTATCTAGATAGGAATGAATATAAGCGAATTTATATTATTTTTAATAAATACAAATTAGTTCTTTAGGCTATAAATAATTTTCAAAATATTAGTGATTATTACGCATATTAAATTGTATTCATTTTTTCAATATGAACAAATTCTTGTAACCGTTTTCGACCAACAATGATTCTTGCTCATGATCGTAGAAGCGGCAACCGACTATGGGAGGAGCGAAGATGTAAACACGTTGTGCCTTCTTTTCGCAGCCGAATGGTATTTCATCAATTTTAGAGCAATTTGTAGTTATGAACTACAGATGATTTTTTTACCAGTATATCGCTTACAAAAAAATTACTTACATAAAGTACAATTTTGATTAGGACCATCTGAGCGAACGAGAAAAAATTATCAAAACTAGTAAAAGAACGCAACGATAAAATGACCTAGTTTTCCTCACTGCATTGCAAATGAGTCAACAAAGTAAACCAAAAGTAAAAGTATTATTACTAACAATAAGCACAAAACAAACATTTGTGAAAGTTGGAAACAA
This sequence comes from Ptiloglossa arizonensis, assembly GCF_051014685.1. Classification (NCBI taxonomy): domain Eukaryota; kingdom Metazoa; phylum Arthropoda; class Insecta; order Hymenoptera; family Colletidae; genus Ptiloglossa; species Ptiloglossa arizonensis. The sequence goes on along the minus strand of NC_135054.1, from coordinate 9,662,156 downwards.
GCAATGCATATAAATAACTTAGTATTGTTGTAAAACCAAATAATGTCATTTAAATAGTTTTTTCAGTCTTCCAACAAATTTATAATTATGAAACAACTAACAAATAAATTAAATCCGTTACTCTTTATTACTTTATTACATAACTGTACACTTAAACATGTGTTTTATTATTAGTTATATTCAATTAAAATAGGCTTAATTCATTGTATTATACATTCGTACACAGATATGATGTAGTTACTCAATAATTCTATAAAATATACAATAAAAAATACTACATGGATAACTGTATCATATCAGATATAACTAAAATATATATATAAATATATTACAACTATTATATTACTGACAAAGAGATGTTTGATATTTTTGGAATCTTAAAAAGTGGAATTAAAATGGAATTGTGCATGTTTATGAAGTAAAGCTGACGGTTTAAGTACATCTTATATAACACAAATTTTTTAATTTGAACATTATTATCATGTATTTACATTTAATTATCCTTCTTCATACGATTGGCGGTCATTCTGTATATTACGGAATCACGTCCTGGATCCATTTCGGTAATGGCAACTGCATTTGTAACAAATTAAAATTAGGAAAAAATGTAATAATACACCATTTGATTTAACGTAAAAATTATTACGTACTGCAAATAGCAAGGAGCGAAAAAACAAAAATAACTCCAAACCATAATAGAATATTAAAGATGATAGGGTAATTCGTCGAGTAATTTTTCGCAAGATTTTGGATTTCCTGAAACAAAACAATTTGATATTTAAACTATTGTGTCCTGATTAACATTGCTGCTTTAATAACTAGTATTACTCAATACAATTATTAGATTTACTCTAAATTTCTTAACGCCTAAAATTCAGAAGCATTCTGCATTTAACCTTGTTAACTGGAATAGACGAGTCAACTCGGCTCTTGTACACATTTATATCTCTTCTTTTGTTCAATGCTTTATTTTCCTAAATATCCATTATTTTAATTGTACCATAATATTTATATTCGTATAAATTATGTCATGTATACATTTGCTGTGAGGCGAAACAGGTTAAATCGTCTTTATTTTTTTCTGAACTACGTGTACATAAGCGTTTATTATCGTGAAAATAGCCAGTCTACAGGTTAAGTCTTTTGCTAAACACTACTCTGTAGCCAAGTGGACGCACTATAAAGATAAAAGTATACTTTTTATGATTTCGCTGAATAGAGTAGTTCCCGCTTTAAAGGCGAAGAGTTAGATTCGCCAGCTGTCTTGAATTTAAAGTCTGCAGAAATTGTATTTCGAACTGACACCCCCATCAATTTATTAATAACTTTTCATTAAAATGTAATGAAAACTGTAACAATTTTATACCTCATTAAGGGATGAAAATCAATATGACATGCGAATAACAGGTAAAAGTTACAAATGGGACAAGTAAATGCTTTTTGGACGAAATCAAACGTAAAGTGTAAGAGTCGATATGTATAAACAGATCCTAGAACATTAACGGTTAATGCTGAACCGTTTTTATATAATAAAAGATAGCTTTAAATATTCAAAATTCGAAGTCATTAAATTGGCTACTTTTTTCACCTAGTGGCAAGACCGAGTGAGAGAGAACACTGCATCATTGGCGTAGCCTTCTAATCAAATGTTAACTATTAAAAAGCGGAATGATTACGTTCCTATTTAAATACTATCACTTATTCGATAAGTTTCTCGTAATGAAAAAATGAGTTTAATTTTATATTTATAATAATCATCAATACTTTGGAAATTATTTACAGCGAAAAGAACTAATTTAAAAATAATGTAACTCCGCTTATACTCATTTCTATCCAGGTAAATTTAATATAATTGCAATTTACACAAAAACAAGTTGTACTAAAATTAAAACAAGCATAACATTTTCTTACGTTACAAATCCTCCGAGGAGCTACTGCCATCCGAATCGGTTGGATTGAATCATAGAAATCTAATGCAGCTGACTCTGTAATTTCACTATCGCTTCCTTCATTCAGTGTAAAATTTATTATAAAACGAATTCCAATAAATGGAATATATGACGTAGAAAATACGGCTATTTGATTTGCACTGGTGACGAGAAACGACTCAAAGTTGCGTTCCAACGAAACAGTTCCTCGGAATATTTGTAATTTAAGAAAACATAAAAATTATACTTGTTTTAATACCAACATGACTTACTTCTGTGTAAATTGTAATTATATAGAACTTATCTAGATGAAAATGAGTACAAACGGAGTTATATTATTTTTGATAAATATAAATCAATTCTTTTCACTATAAATATTTTTCAAAATATTAATAATTATTACGCATATTAAATTATATTCGTTCTTTCATTACGAACAACTTATTGAATCACCGGTAATATTTAAACCGTAAGCAAATTATTCTGTTTATGAATACTTGACGCTTTATTGGGAGTCTACGCCAATGCACTTTACTACGAATTCGTTCTCACTTGAACTTGGGATCACTGCTGTTCGTCTTTATCACCGTCTTCGGCCAACAGTGATTCTTGCTTGCGATCGCAGGAGCGGCAACTGATTACAGGAGGAACGAAGATGTAAACACGCTGTGCCTTCTTTTCGCAGCTGTATAATACATCAGCAGTAGTCGTAGAGACACATTGAAGGTACGATCAAATCTGCCGAATTACAGGAATGTTGACTTTACGGTCCGTTTTTATCCCTACCAGTTCTAAGAACTGGCTTCGTGGCGTATGTCGCCTCAATGTTGCCTGTTTAAAATAAATAAACGTATCTGAGTCAAGTATAATCATCTTATTCGTACTCAATACTTCTCGCTCTAATTTTTTATCCCATTTTTATCCCAAAGCGAATGAAAATTCCTGAAACAACTACCTCCTGTGATTACTGTTCAGATATAGTATGGTCTCTGCCTATGGTCCGTAAATCAGGTACTATTTTATTCAAAAATAAAATGTTTATATGAAAATGTTAACTCAGACATTATTATTGACATCGATCAAACCAGATTTCTCCTTTGTATCTCTATCTATACAAAAATTATTGACATTATACTATGTACTCCTCGAAATCAAGCAACATTTGTCTGACATTTTCTTTTCTATTGTTAAAAGTAAGCAAATTTTTCAAGTGGCCTGTTTTAGATACCCCACCTGGTATCTCTATGAAATATCTCTATGAAAGCATTGTCAATAGATTGATAGTTTCCCTGATGAAAATGGGTCTAAACACAATCTTATTAGGAGATGTACATATTTGTGAAATACAGAAATATTTCATTGTACACACTATTAAATAGGATTATATTTGAACTCATTTTCATATGAAAAACTTCAATGATCTACTGATAACATGGCTATGAAAATCTAATAAAAAATTCGATATGGCACGTAACAAAGATTAATTTTAACAATCAGTCGACTTCTATCAACACAACTATCAGCCATTCGAGTTGACAGAACTTTTACTCTGTCAAAACATAAATAATGGTGTAGACAATTCCGCTCCTTAACTAAAAGGAAAAAATTCGACCTTGAAAGCGAGTACTACAGTATGTTGTTTCTAGAATTATTAATTTATATAAAAATTCGTATTTATTGACAAAGGAAGTTTGCAATTTAAATAAAACAAAATCCAACGAATAAGCATACACACTGGTTAAAATGTAAGTGTCGATACGGCTATCAACTATAATCAGCGCTCAGCTACAGGTGGATGAGTATTTAAGGGCCGTTAACTATAGTTGACGCACAGCCACAAATAAATACTTGATGACCGTCAATTATACTCGACGCTCATCTCAAAAAATTAACATGAAATGTAGCATGATATAATGATAAAAATTTCTTACAATTCGTACGTCCTGCCTTCAAGTTACATAACATTACTGTAATTTATAATTATACTTATAATAATTGTATTTTCTAGTTTTTAACAAATTTTTATAATCAATTTTTTTCTTAGATAAATATATCATGCACTTCATTGAATAATATACAGTATCACACATCTCATGCACTGTAAATTTCTATTGCAACAAGAAAGCCATTTTTCAAAAGTGTTACTAAAAAGCATTGCATTATAAGCAAACTTAATACATCTAATATACAGACCGACACGTTTAAAACTGGAACTGCAAGTGTCTCTGTTATTTTTGGCGATACAAACAAATTCAGAAAACGGAAATGTTTTTTTTTTAAGAGCAACCTATAACGAAACAGTCCCCTATTTTATGGGCTTTCTATCTGCGAGTGAACAAGAGAGTTTATGACAGGAGATTTTAGTGAAAGTCTCACTAAAATATCTTCAATTGTTTAAAGTTATTAATTTATTTTGATTTTTACAGGATGGCACTTTCACCACATTTTGGTCCTTCCTTTATAGATATAAGAACAAATTTACAATGGAATTCGATGATGACCACATAACAAATCAATAAGGGGGCATTTCGTAATTTTTTGAATAGTCCCCGTTTTCTCTCTGTAGCAGGATGGCACTACGGACTAAACATTGCAATATAAAAAACAGCCTAAAAGTAAAACATCTAGTTTTACAGGCAGTCCTGCTTGGAAGATAAAGCACGTGATGTGTATGTACATACATGCGCAGCTGCTTTTTTCAACGAAAAATATTCTATATAATTTCATATTGTGCTTCTTCAAATCTAACATTCCCATCTTCAAACCATTTTAATAGCACCAAAAATATCAAAGGTATTTGCAATTCTATTCTTAGTTAACTCTTTCTGTACATGTACATATACAGGGTGTCCAAAAAATATGAGGCCATCTTATACATCATTTTAAGGTGTTAGAGTATATGATAACTGTTTATATTTATAAACCTGTCTAAATATGCCTTATTAATGAGTTATGAAATTTTGTTATCATATCAAAACACATCTACATTAGTTACAACCAAATTTTAAAAATCCCACGGTAAAATTTACATTCATCAAATTATCTTAAATATTACTAACATATAATAAATCATAACAAATATATTTTAAATATGTTCTAAGAATTTATCTTTAATTTTTACTAAAACTAAATTTTAATTTACAAAGCAAATTTGAATGTGTGACATTGAGTAAATGAAAGGTATTGAAAAACAAAGATATGTAAACAATAATTGATAATTACGTTTCCAAATCAGCAACTAATTTAAAGGATTTAATTCCTATTTTATTTTTATGAATAAAACATTTTCATACATGGGTTCATATACATTTATTGGACAACCTGTATAATGAGTGCTTACTAATATTGCAAATAATTCAATAAAAACTTATTTAAAATTTCATACATTTTTAATAAACGACTATCAGTGAAAAAATATTTCGAAATTTTTATACTAACAAAGTATAAAAAGTAAAATTTCTTCAGTTGTAGTACATTACTAAAATAAATGGGGGTACATTAATCATTTCCATAATAAGTGTACCCCGATTTTTATTGAGCAACATATGTTAAAACTTTCAAGTAATATGCAAAAGAAAATTCTAGAATGCATGTTAAAGTGTTTGTGATACCTGTCCTGTACTTTGTGTGTTAGAATTTATGTTTTGCTCCGTATTAGTCAAATCCTGATTTGTTTCACTGACTCCACTATCATCATGAAAATCACTACTTGCAGTAGAAGTGCTGATATCAATGTCGGATTTGCTAGTACTATAAATATTTGTGTTTGATTCCTCTTCGTCTTCTACATTTTTGTTTTCATCTTGATGTTCATTTTGCTATAAGTACATGTATTTATGTAAACGAATTAAGGTTGAATTCCACTAGCGCTTAGAGACGCGATATTCAAGTAACAATAATTTTACATTGACGTTTATGAAACATATAGATTAACGCATTCAATTATTTATAAAAAAAATTGTCTTGTTTAAAAAATGTTCGAATTTGAATGTTATATGTTAAAATAGATAAGTCTATTTCTGAATGAAGATGAAGAAAAAAGAAAAACTTTGGAACACTAAATTTCATGAAGCTACTATATCCAACAAAAAATTATAAATTATTGTACGCTACTCACGCTCAAAGACGTTCAAAGATTGTAGGCAAAAATTACGTGCAGTCAATTGAGTATAACATCAGCAAAGTGTCTTCTCTAGTATAAATGTTCACGTTTAAAAATGAATGCCGCATCTTTTGAGGGCTAGTAGAAATCAACCTTTATGTTGCAAAACTCAAAATAATCAAAACTTAATTCAGTCACAGTAGTCGTCCATTTTGTGTTATGTAAGAAATATAATTGTCGATGAAAAATATAATAATGTTATGTAATGTTAAATATAAACACAAATGTATACAAATTTTGTTTCATGTTTATGTATTATTTTCGATTTTTATATTGTGCTTAAATTTGTGTTACCTTAATATGTACCTTGTTATGAAGACTACTGAAAAAATATAATACATTTTTTTATGTATATCGTTATAATAAGAGAAACTATTTTAAAAAACACTTAATTGATTAAACAATAAAAGAAAAACAATGTTTATCAAAGTTCTATTTTATAATTGTAATTGTAATTTTATCTATATCTTTTTTTATACTGCATCAACATTTCCTTGTAGTTAGATTGTATGGTGTGGTAAGAGAATCTTAAAAAAATTAACAACAACTATTATTAGGCAAAACTGAAATGTTTTAAAGTGCTCATTTTTCAAAAAAATTTAGTTTCTTTGAACGTAAAGGTTTTAAATAGTTTCAAGGTCATTGGACTTTTTAATGAAATTATATCATTTCTAATATGCATAATTGTGATTCAAACAAGTTTTATGATCCATCAATTTGATTTATTGATAATATTCTTATATTATCTATTTATAACTACTTGAAAAGATATGAGTCCTTTTAAAAAAATCTTATTGATTTTGAAGTCCCTCTATATACAAAAATTAAATTGCAAAGAAAATGTTCCCCAAAAACCCTTGAACATTGCATAATAACATTTTATTGTCACCAATATTTTAGACAATATTTAATTACTATCCATACCATGTATCATTTTGAAGATAGATTCATAGATTACATACTCCTTTATACAATGACACATAGTTTAGTAATAAAATGTAATTATAATTAGTAATGTAATTAATCTATTATAAGGTACAAACATCTTTCATAATATATATCCTATTAATTAGATTCATAGTAACTGTAATAAAACCAGGAGTAATGTGATACTCCATATATCTTAATAATGTATCTTTTAATACTATTTTTATTATTATTTTTATAATTAAGCCATAGAATTGATTCCAATATTTTCAAATAAATAAATTGATATTATTTTTACAGTATACAAATAAAATATGAAAACTTTATACTTCAATAATATTTACTACAAAATATTTAATGTTTTTTTCAATAAATTATATCAAATATTTACTTCAGTTTACTCTTTTACATAAATTAAACACATTGTAATTGCACATAAGTCAGTTTTTTAACATTTTTAAGCTTTAATTAAAAAGATTTAGATTATTAATTATACAAAACAGAATTGAAAGTTGACAAATTTTAAGGTAGATATTTCACAATAACTTTTGTATAGATGAAAATATTTTCAATATTTGAAGATCACTTTCATTTTGATTAAGTGAATTTTAGCTCTAAAAAAAACAATAAATAATGACTTATATTAGGCAATGTCATTTAAAATCATTTTGTAACTTATTACAGTACTTTGTGTGAAATATATGTTGCTGGAATTATACTTAAAAACATAGTACATATTATGATCTCAAATGATCTAACAGAATGACTAATGAGATTATGTTTACTTTACAAATTATAAGAACAAATTCAAATTATAGTAGTGTTTATCAGGCTGTCACACCATTATTTTTACCACTTCTTAGAACTCTTTACACTATGTTAATTGTACTTCACTCATCTTCATTTGTTCATACTTGTTAATACACTGTATTATTCAACATGTATTACAATATTTGGCAGAATGCCTTCAACTAATCAAATTATTTATTTTGACTTTTTTAAAGATATGATGTTATATAAGAGAAATATATGTTTCAATTTTAAAAAATGAGAATTTTCAAATATACAAAACATTACTACCTACAAAGAAGTCATGCATAATAAATAATGTCCACCTTAAAATCCCTCAACTTTTATTTGAAACAATTTTTGATATTATTAGTAATTTTAACAATGTTCACATAGATCAATTGTAATGGGGTTAGGTGGGCACTGCATAAGCCTGCAATTTTGAATTATTAAATAATTTTGTGGAAGTAATGTTTCTGTTATCATGTTACATTTTGAACAAAATTAAATTTTTGTATCATTTTATGTTTTGATTGTATTCAATTCCTCGTCTTCATGTTTACAAATTATTGTATTACCAAGATGTTTTAATTATATATTGTAATGTAATCAATTTATTAAAGACTTTCAATTATGTAGTAGTATTATTTCAAAAAAATTTTAAAGCAGTGCGAAAGGAAATATCAAAAGCTTAAGTCTTAACCCTTTGCACTCTGACTTCTCTGCACTATAATTAACCAATGATTCCAACTTTTATTCTATGTTACACGTATTAATTACTAGTTTTTAGAGTGTCCAATTACTACCTCTCACTTCTTAATTTCTAAACTATACAAAATCAGTAAAATTAGGACACATTTTGAGACATACTTGAATTGCTCTCCTTATGTTTGGAAGGCATACTTAGAATTCAAAGGGTTAAAATATATTGCTCCATAATAATTCTAAACTTATGTTCTGATATGATCTAGAGTAAAATGAAATGTTTGTTGTACATTTTATAATAAATTAACACACAAAACAAATATATATATATATACACACACACACACACATATATATATATATATATTTGAGTCATAAATATTATACTGCATAATTTATCAAGTTTAGAAATCATGCAAGAAGCTATCTCTAATTCAAAAATATTTGCCCACTGTCAATAAAATATTTGTCCATGCAATAGTATTACATACCTTAATTGCAATATTATCATTATTATTAAAATTTGTATCATTGTGCAACCGTTTAAGATCCAATGTGGACTCTACTTTTTTAATCTTATCCTATAAAAGATATAGTTATTAATCACAGTTAGCTTTTAATATATGTGCAATATAAATGCAAATATTGTACACATAAATTAAAAGCATATGTAATTAATGTTTTTATTCTATATTTCAACAGTTACATACAATGGAACCAATTCTTGGCAAATAAATAATATATAATATATCTTTATATTTAAACATTTGTCTTATTTGATGTTATTTTAGAATTATAGAGTTTTTGATATTTCAATTATGAATTTCTTGTAACAAACTGAGCTAAAGTAACTAATACTACTCTGTTGTTTACAGTCAATACTTTATACCTTATTGTGACCTTATTAATTATTTATAAACACTTGCAAAGTATTCCATAAATTACTTCAATTTATTTTCCAAATAAAAACAATATATGTCTATCATTTCTAATTCAATTCTATAATAGTTTCTATTTGAAATAATAATTAAAAACTATACAAGTGTAACGATAGCAGATATGTATTTGAAGTATAGTTTTGACTGAATAGAATTAATTACAGTAACTGAGTTTAAAATGAGAATTACTGAAATATAAAAATGGTTGTAACATAAAACAAAGTCAAATAGGACAAATGTTTATATAAAGTTTTTTCATTACTTTTAAATATTGAATCATCCCTAAAGGTACATTGTATATGTTCTAATATACTCTATATAATCCATAGCAATGTGTATATAATATAAAATGATGTAAGATATTGTAAACTCATTTATTATATGAAAAAAGTATGTATTTTAATATGTTACTTTTATCAGCAGCTTCCTCAAAAGTTAACATACAATACGTTTTATAGCAACTAAAATATTTATATTTCCATATAAAATTGTTGCTTGGTTTATATTAAATAAAGGAATACAAAAATTATATATTGTCTGGTTAAACATAATTCTGTATAATTTTTTGATTATAGAATTTATGAAAAAAAAGTTCAAATTTTCGAAACATTATACAGTATTTTCCTGTAAAATTATATTATACTATACTTTATACTTTCAAGTCTGGGTTAGGTTCTGTCAACAGTAAATATATATGTTACAGCTAAAGTGTGAACAGTGAATGCATACACTCACTAGTGAATGTATATATTTTCTTTCTCCTTTTTTCCTATGTATAGAGAGATTGTAATAAAAATCCTCACTGTAAGTAGGAAATCTATGAAATCACTAGTAAATGTATATATTAACTGATGCACCTTACTGGAAATATAATAATATATTCATTAAAATATATACTTTTAATACAATAATGAAAAAAAAAACCGGCTTTCTTCAGTATTCTAAGTGGTAATCCCCTTAAGGAGGTATTCCTACTTTGAAGAGTTGAAAAATCAATTCTTATTTTGATTATATTTTTTTATAGTATGACATCTTGAGAATATGTCTTTGAAATATTATTCCTGAATTTGGTGAAATGACGAAATTATAATCATTTCAAAGAAGAGATAATGATATGCTTCAGTCAGTTGTTAGCAATTACATGCACAAATCGTCATTGAACAAAAAAGTATTAGAAGTTATTCTGCCAATATACAAAAATTTAACCCCATAGAATTTATTAAAAAGATGCTTTGTCTATGCATAAAATAATAATAAAAGCCCAAACTTACTAATTTGGATTAAACAATTACATTATGGAAAACAGTAGAAATTGCTACTTTTATAGTAGTTTATATATTCAATGAGGAGTTTTATACCACACTGAAAACTGTAAAAACATTAAAAGTAAAAGAAAAAAGTGAAAAGTCAGTTTGCAATAAAGTATTCCTGGAAGAAGAGGGTTTTATTTACCTTGTAAAAATGGTAGACTGAAAGTAAGTGTTTATAAATATTTCTTTACATATTAAAACAGGAATTTAAGTAACTTTAAACACAATTTTTTCAATATTGTGTTTTCAAATTGGCTGTTGTAATATCTCAATATGTAATGATTTTGTCAATTCCTTTCAAATTTTAAAGATATGTAAAATAGATAATCCCTTATTCTCCAAAGTGAAATTAAGGCAATATCTGCAATAGTTTTTTTATACTATCTGAAGAAATACTAAATTTCATTATAACAAAAATTGTTTAACTTAATATAACCGCCATTTAATCAGAATATGCTTTTTTTTAAATTTGAAATCAGCCTATAACTATATTTATATTGATTAAGATTATTTTTTATTTTTCCATTTTAGGTGAATATAATGACGTGATCGCGGCAGACATTCAAATTGATGTAATGTGGAAAATATGTAATAACTCAAATAATAATAAATATAACTGCATACAAATTTTAGTGTACGATCTCAAAACACGACTAAATAAAAACTTTAAAATTCTTTACCTGTAATTACATAACAATTTTTTTTGTTTAAAATTGTATAAACAAGATTCCTCAAACTGGAAATAACCCCTTAAGTGACGTTATTCTTCCAAATTTTGCTTGTATACAAATGTCATATATCAAGTAATCTTAAGGTTACCTTTATACGATAGAGCAACACAGCATGCTTCATCAACCATTAGCATTTTTGTTCGACTTTGTTTTGTCTATATTGCATTAACCTCAAAGAACTACAGTAAACATAACCAAATGACAGTAATAGGGTTGAACAGAAGGGTATGCTCTAAATAGATACAGATTTATACAAGTTGTTATTAATGTATAATAGCCTTTTTTGAAGGCATTTACAACAATTTTCTAATAGAAGTTGCATTATCGGTTTTTTAACCATTTGTTTAATCTTTGCATGTCTTTACTGTTGGTTAGAGATGCATCAGACCAATGATATTCTCTTGCAATCACATAGTTTTGTTTATGTAGTGCTTCTTTCAGTTGAAATGCAATATAGTAACATTCCACTCAAACGATATAAATAATTAAATATATTAATATACACTTTCACTAAGTGTAAATAGTGAATATACACATTTGCTAGTAACATTATTATTAATTTAACATATGTGTACTTTCATAGATAAAATTAACAAATGTATATAACATTTGACCAAGTTCATGCTTTGACTGTAACATATACATGAAATTCGTTTGCGGTCATAAATAAAAATTTGTCTAAAATGTTAATATACTGTTTTAAATACGAACCATGTCAGTAGCATCTCGTTTTTGTCTGCCTAAAGTAACTGAGCGGACATGATGTACCTTACTTGCATCATTCGTGAAAGCCACAATTAATACCTATATTGAAATATTTTTTACTTTGTACATTAAACACTTCACTGTTCATAAACAAATCAATATCATATAACTTTAGTTTTAACATATTAATACTATTGAATTTATACTTAGTCTTCATAATTTAACATATTAATACTATTAAATTCATACCTGGCCATCATAAGCCTGAATAAATGCATCATGAATAACATTCAGAGCATTGTTTAACAATAACAAAGCTTCCCTAGAAGTGGTAGAATTACATCCATAAGCATCAAAAATAGGACGCAAACCAGATATAACCAGCCAATAAATATCAGATTTTGAGTCTGGTTTAATTGCAGAAGGTGCTTTTCTAGCTATAGCATGGAGCAACTGTACTTCTTCAAGGAACTTTTTATCATCTTCTTTCCTTAAATTTAAAGCTTTTAAAGATGTTTCATCAATAGGCGTTGGTTTTAATTCTCCGAGAGCAGACTGTCCTAGCTGTATTCATATTATATAGAAATTACTTTAAATCTATCATAATTATAGATGACATAAATATAAATAATTATAATATTTCTTCATTATATATTTTGCCTATATAATACATAAATATTGTAAAGGAGTTGTATGTAACTTAATAAAATTTAATAATAATTATCCAATAAGCGTTAAATTTTAATATATTAAGAAATAGTTTACCTAAACTATCATTTTATTACAATACTTACAGCATCGAGACCATCACCTAAAGATATTCTGACTAAAGTATTATCATTATCTCTTTCTTCTAGTCGTTCTCTAAGAGCCTGCCATGTAGTTTCTTCAACTTCATTAACATTTAAAGGAAACCGTTTGCCCTTTGGTAGATCTAAAGATCCTACACCTTCCACTGCTACTGCAACTACAGCTTCTGGAAGACTAAATGGATCAGCGATAGAGATGCCACTCCATGTTCCTCTCTATAATAATAATAATATAGAATTTAAAGTTGAAATACTGTGCTTACATCATAAAATATCCAAAATTTAGTCGCTTATAATTTATTTTATCAAAACATAAAATGTTAAAAACAAACCTGTCTGACAGTAAAACCTAGAGCAGCAGCGAACACTTCTTTAAGTAAGCTCTGTTCTACTTCTTCATTTCCATTGAATAAAACACTGTTTGGACTGTGTAGAACTACAAAATCTCCATTTGCTTTTACTAGAATAATCAAAAAACGGAAAATAATATTTTATGTAGTTACTAATTCTCAATAAATTTCATAAACCAAATTATTTCAAATCATTTTTTAATATTATTTTGAAACATATATAAAATTCATTCACCTGCAACGAACACAGCTATGAAACAGAAAAATAGTTTTAACATTATTATATTAAAAGGCAGAACTGTAAAGTTGAGACACTCCCAGGAATTCAATACCAATTCACAAATTGATCATATGACATACAAACGTGACGGAAGCTCCACTGCTATAACACTCATCCAGAAGGAAGATGTAGTGACATCTATAAAATAAAAAATGAACAAATCTTTAAAATTTAATGAATTTATATCTCTAACATAATTCGCAGTCCAAAATTGCATATTTTACTTGTCGTGAATATTTGATTATACTGTGATCAACTGATTCTGATATAATAGAAAGTATAGAAATTATTATTTACATATATAAGTAGTTTTATTGTCAGTTTCTTCTCAAGACTCTAAATGTTTAAAAAAATTGTTGTTTATAAATGTTTTATAAAGTTATTTAACCGTTTGTCAAATTTGTTCGCGTTTTGATCCACTAAAAGTAGGGCCTACGATATACTCTCGGTTAGAGATGCATGGACCAATGAGATTCTCTCATTGTCATGTGGATTTATTTGCACGAAATCCTGTATATATTGAACAAGTATTCAATAGTTCTTTCCGTAATGTTAACAAGAAATTAGTCTGTTAGTTACTTTAACTTAGATTCAGTCTAAAATTTGTTTTTCGAAACTTCAAGCTTAAATGATTGCTCAAAGAGGACAGAGAATTGAATACTTTTTTCAATTTCTTTCTTCTTAAACCGTTAAGTCTTTTAATTCTACAATATAAAATCTCTAATCATAAATTTGAAATTAATTGGACTGTACCGATGACATTGGTACATCAATGTCCGATGTACGGATCATTGTTTTTAAAAAGCTGTAATCAATATTATTAATAAGGTATAGTTAATACAAAATGCAAAAACGATTTATCTTCGTACATTTTTAGTTACATAAATGTCATACATAATTTCAAAATGTTATACATTACATTTATAATTTGTTTCTAAAAATAATATATTCGTCTTCTTTAACCTGAGAAATTGTTCTGTGTAAAAAAAATTAGGTGTAGTGCCTATAGTTTGGATTAATTTTTGAAAATTTCTAACTACTGATATTCTGCAAGTGTCAAACAAGCACGTGTTATGTATTAAAATTTATAATATTCCTTTTCTATGTTCTATCCAGTAGATTGCGTTGATATATTTTTAAGTTGTACTAGATATTCCACATTGACATTTTAGATTTTTTAATAAGTAAATACAGTATTGATAATTTCAAAATTTGCTTGCTTTAGGTTTAACTTAAAGTAAGTATAAAGCAGATAAACAGAATCATATGACTACGCCAGGTGGGTATTGATAGGGCGTTATTTGCTGAATAAATATTTATACAAGTTATTATGCACATATACTAAATTCAAGGAGACGAAAGACTCTAAAAACCAAATCACGTAACTTGCGACAGAATCTTAACGTTTCGTTGGTCTCTACTAGGAGTGAACCACTACTAATATTTACAAGAATTTTTTAACGAAAGATCTGTTAATGTTCTTTCGATAGTTGGTCGAAATGTACCATTCGTAATATTTGTAATAATTTTTTAATAGAAGATCTATCATCGTTTTTCAACATTTTATCAGCCATTAGATTATAAAATCTACTACATACAAGTACTCCTTGTCAGCAAAATTACTTAGATTCTCATTAATTTTTCTTGTCTAATTTTTATTTATCTTGTTTTATTAATTTATCTTGCAAGGTCTTTTATTTGAAAAAAATAATAATTATTGATGTCATTGAAATATGTATATTATTCTTTATACACATTTACACCCTCGACGTTAATTTACTCACCATATTATTTTATTCGTTTTTCATGATAAAAAATTGCATAGCTAACAAATGTATATAGAACAGTACATTTGATCTTTATTATCCTCTTCTCTATTTTCCAGATAGTACGTTAAAAATACGTAGGCTGTCGCTAGTGTTGTTTCTGGGCGTTAACAAAAAATGTGAATATCAACGTACCATCAACTCGTAGTTTATGGCCATCTTACCTCGTGACTGGCCCATTGATTATTAGTCTTATGTACGAAACCACAAAGACGGTGTGACCGTTGAACATTTAGCAAGAGAAAATCGTGCTAGAACAGTGAATTGATAGCACATTTCTTTACTTCTTATTTCATTACATTGGCTCGTAAGAGCTTAATCTTTGTATACCAATTTCAATTATTTCTGAATAAGAATCAGGATATTGTTATCAAATCAAATATGGGATCGCTTTTTCGAAGCGAGGAGATGACCTTGTGTCAACTCTTTTTGCAAAGTGAAGCAGCATATGCCTGTGTCTCAGAACTTGGAGAACTTGGCCTTGTACAATTTCGAGATGTAAGTTTCAAGTTGTAATACACGTTACACATGTATTTTATTTTAATATATATTTTTTTGTACAATTTTCATACATAGATTCTAGTAAAACATATCCAGTACTTAAACTGATAAATAATATCAAGTATATATTCTCTTACAATATAAAGATTACTTTTTTCAGAAAGAAATTATCATGTTTAAGAATAGGAAAATCTAAATTATAAATTATTAGAAATTCTTTCAATATTATTATACCATGTTAAAGATATTATAAGAAAAGAATAGAAAGTACTAATCTAATATTGACAAAATCAAAAATTATTCTATTTAATTATTTTTAAATATTAATGAGCATTATGTAGATGATGTTTTATCATCTAAGAATGAAAGTGGTATAAGTTAATACATGAAAATTGAGTTATTACCATATTTCTGTTCCTTTTGTCAAGTCCATTTGAAATAATAGTAAAATAAGACTAGTTGCAGTATTCATAGATCTGTCATTCAGAATGAAAAATATGTATATCAATCTTATTACTAATAACTCAATGTTATTACATTTTTTAATTTATATAGATTGTCTTATTCCATTGTAATATTGTAAGATCAAATTATGTTAACTATATGATTCATATTTTTGAAATACTTGAATATTTAATTAAATCTGTCTTGAATGTTCTATTTTAATTTTATAGATGGATTTCTATGGATGCTATTGCTGTGTATATGAAATTTTATATCTTATTATTGCTGAAAATTGTTGTTCACAAGTAAAATGATTTTCTTACTGCTCTCATAATGTAAAAATGTTCTAAAACATACAACATTATGTAAAATAATAAGTAATAATATGAATATAGCATACATTGTAAAACTAAATAAGCTAACAAAAATTCATAAGTAATATAAAATTAAGGGCAAGTGTTATTTATTAAAGACACTTACTACATATTGTTTTTGAACATTCTTTGCATATGTTTTAACTGCAGTCTTCACAAAGTTGAAAAATTTGTTTTGTAGTTGGACATGACAGTGCTCTTTTTGTACAAAAAATAATGTAAATTTTATTGTTCTGTTAAAAACATGTTTAAATCTGGCATTAAGTCTGGTTTTATCTATTTGTTAGCTAACTGTCTAAAAATATATTAACTGTGGCTATTCACTTTTGATCATTTTTAATAAGTGTATGTATTTTGTAATGTTAGATAGATCTAAAAGATTTATGAAAAATATAAATTGATCAATTGTTTCAGTAGTAGAATATTTGATTTATTAAATCTGTGCTGTATTTTGTTATATAGTACAATTTTCTGTTTGTTTTAATAATTTAAAGAAATTATATTATTGTGGTATAGGCTGGGTAACAAAATTGGTGCCTTTTATATTTTACGTACAAACAGGCTTTGAAAATTAACTGTTATTGCTCTAGTAAAATACATATCAAAATTGCATTCAATTTTTGTATTATAAGCTGAGCATATTATGCAATTGTAGTAACTTTGAAAATTCAATAATTATAATACTTGAATTATATTAAATTGATAGGCATTCATTAATTTTTTTTGCAGTCTTGGAAATATAATAATGTAATCAAGAATTATATAAACCTGCAAATAATTCCATTAACATATATTTTATCATTACTGATTTAAAATTGCATAAGACTGCATCACCCTCCATAATCCTGATAAATGTTATGAGCAATGATAAAAGAACATTTTACTTGAAGATATAAGAGGTTAAATTTTATGTATTTTAAGTCACAGTTATTGGGGATCATAAGAGTCATTAGAAAAGTAGAAATTGTAAATTATCTGGACAACGTAATTATTTAAAATAACTAAATCCTGGTTCACCTAGCAAATCAGCCTATTTGTTACCTTCTATAATATTGATATTAATATTTGCGATTTAGCATTTTAAATATTTTTGACATTTCATTACTATTGTTATTATAATCTTCTTATTTAAAAACGTATTCAATATGTAAATAATCATATGGCTTTATTCAATTACTTTAAAAAATATATATATCATGTATACATCATATAGGATAATGAATTTTCCTTAAGTAAAATAAATTTATATGTAGTTACAAATCATTTTGAATGAATGAAAAAAATTAATTTATTAGTTAAAGGGGAACATCACTTTGAACACAGAAGAAAAGGCCCATATTTGGGATTTTTCATGACAAAATGAAATTTCTCAAAAAGGTGATTCATTGATATTAATCCTTTCGTATACAATATCGTGTGAAACTCGTGGTAAAGAAATCAGGCCAAATATAAGAACCACGGGTGAGTCTTCCTTATATTTGTATATTCAAATATATTTATTTCAAATATATTTTTAAAAATATTAGAAAGAAACCCTTATATGATGTCTTAAAAAAGAAATTTAGCAATCACAAGGACAGTAAGAGTTGTGTCCAACCCTGTTGTTGTTTATGACACGCGTCATTGTAACTTAAATCGTAGGGTAAAGGGTTTAGTTTGTATTTTGAAGAATATTTCTGATAATTTTCAATGCATGCAAAATGTTAGCATTTTTATCCAATGGAGCCCACTTTGTTTGCATCGTTGACAAATTTTCTTTGGTCCAGGACTGAGAAATCATTGAAGGAATTAATTGGAAGTCCATAATTTGTATGATTATAAGATTCTATCAAGTTCCATGCTAAGAGTATAATAATGTATGCTCAAAACGGCGCGGTAGTCGCGGACGTTCCACTTTTTTTTTTAGTAGAAGAGTTACACCGGTATCTCATGGCGGCGAGGTAGGGCAGAACCACGTTGTCTCGTTGCCGCTCTTCTCGGAGGCTGTACAAAGGACGTTCATAAGCCCTAATCTCACGATCACCCGTGGCTCCTATGATCGCGCTCGGCTGCAGAGAGATGCAAGGGTGACTTGCCTCTCGTTCGCTACCAACGCACCTCTTATCTTTTATGTCTTCAAGGGGAGGGACCAACCCCCTCCCTCGAATTCTGGGACAACTGTCATCGAAAGACTAGGGGGGCCGTATTTTTCTGCGATCTCTGCCCTCCCTCTGTCACTGTTTCTCCACGACCTCCTTCTGAAGAAGGCCATGACTACTCAACTTCTCTTGCTATCAAGTATAGCTCGCTCCACGCCCAGTAACAGGAGGTCCACCCTGATTTGCCTTGCGAAGATATAGCGCTCACCTGTCTTCACGGGGCACACCTTTAGAGTGTACTATATGTACATGTCCTGGTTAACACAGCTAAATGGTAATCATAAGGTCAGAAGATATTAATAAATAATGCAAAACATCTTCATTGGTATTATTATATTTTTTTTTTATGGGAGGAATCTTCCTAAGATTTTTCCGATCCCTTGGGGTGAAGTTAGTGGGATTCCCTGTTCTGGCTACCTGGATGCAAAGTTATCAACTAAACTCTGGGTAATACAATTAGTTATGCCTTTTATATTTTACATAATTAAAAGGCACACGATCATCCTCGCGCATTCACAAAGGAGCATTAGGAATTGTCAGTGGAAAGACTTTCAGTGTCCCTTTTCGTGCGATTGCACGTCCCCGTTACGGTGTCACAAATGCTCGGTAGCGGGCACGATTATGCTGTCATGTTGTCACTCGTTTAGGGAGCCGTTCTGTGGGCAATTGTGAGGCTTAAACTCACAACGACCCATCAAATAACGATTTAAAATCCATCTGTTTCTAAATCGTAACATATTCTATTATTTTTCCCCTATTGATAATTAATCAGTTCAATCGGTTAATTGTATTTTCTAATTAAAATTATCAAATTTCATTTGACTTACTTCACATAAAATTTCAAGTATGTAGATGTTAATATGATGTATATACAACTAGTACGTTAGTATCCAAAAGTGTTGACAATCGCAGATAAATAAGAATACTTAAATTTTATTATGTGCACACTCGGAAAACCATTACAGTGATATGGAGTACTTAGAGCAGTCACAATTCTTGGCATTGTCTTGTTGAAAAATAACTTGGAGAGGACGAAAATTGCAGGCTGTTATAGTTCCTCCGTTGGTATTTTGCACTATTAATTCGATAAGTCGTAAACTTGACTGTTCGAGCTTGTTGCAACCGCTAAAAGTAGTTCAAGCCATGACATTGCCACCATCTAAATTGCACTTTCAAAAATACTTCGGTTTCTTTCTCAAATCATACCAATGTTGAACATAATAACTATCAGGACTATCCAGATTAAATTCTTTTTCGTCGTTCAAGGTTCTCTATATGAACAAGAGTGGTAAGAACAAAAATGAATATAAATAATGGTACAGAATTCCAGGAGATCAACTTTAATCATCTTACACCATACTTCCGCAAATATTGTCGTCTCCGATTTATTTTTCTACAAGATAGTGCCAATATTTATGAGTTCTTTTAACGCAATAGAGCGTCTGTAATAGATTGACCATTTCGTTGAACTGGAATCGAGTCGAAAATTTGTAGGAACGATCTAGTATACCGAATCGAATTTTTAATGTTATGCGTCGTAATGATCATTACGATAATCATTAATTATTTGTTATATGTTTATTATTTGTCAAATCTTGCATAAATCTGATATTGATTGATGTGCTTTATAAACCTAAGGAGGTTTAGAACACATTTATTCGATTTCTCTAAACGATATAGTTATTAATATTATATTTTTGCAAACAAGATTAGTTTTATTCATTATTCGAAAACTTATAATGATTTTACCTAATCAAAATAGATGGAATACTATAAACATGCGAAATACGCGGTGTATCATAAATCTACCCAGCACTATAATTCCATTTGTAAACATGAATATCTGTAAACAATATGTTCACGTATAAATCTTCATTTTACAACTTTCAAGTTATTCATCCATTCAGAATTATTTTCTTTTCAATTGTATCACTAACAACGAATTACCTTGTTTAGAGTCAGTATTCACCGTGAATTTTGTTATAAAATAAAGCAAATATAGTTTGTTTACAAATCGTAAATCGGTTCTTCTTCTTCGCATTAGTACTATTTACTGTACAGAAGGTTATTTCAAATTTGTGGAATAAATCGAAATATATAAATTCACCAATAACGAATAAATATATTTTTGTTATAACTCAAACATTTGATTTCTAAATCTATGCTTACCAGTACTTTTGTTTATTTTAATAAATGTATATACGTATAATATTTGTACAAAAAGTGTTTGAACACTGTATGTTCTGCTATATTGAATTATGCATCAATGTATAGCAAGGTCATCTGATTGTTTCAATAAGTCTTTTAATTTATTTATTCATAATTTAATTTATATTTTTAAGTGTTTTAAAAATATTTCAATAACCACCCTAATAATATGTATTACATATGTTTTACGTCTAGCTTAATCCTGATGTCAATGCTTTTCAACGAAAATTTGTTAGTGAAGTACGTCGTTGCGATGAGATGGAACGTAAATTAAGGTATTTGGAAAAAGAAATTAAAAAGGATGGTATTCCTATGCTTGATACTGGAGAGAATCCAGAAGCTCCTCAACCTCGAGAAATGATAGATCTAGAAGCAACATTTGAAAAATTAGAAAATGAACTACGAGAAGTGAATCAAAATGCTGAAGCTCTTAAACGTAATTACTTGGAGTTGACTGAATTGAAGCATATACTTAGGAAGACGCAAGTCTTCTTCGATGAGGTAAGAACACTGTTGTTAAAATTTATTTGTATAATATAATATAAAAACTGACCTTACTTGTAATAACATACCTCGTAAAAAAGTTTTCTTGTAATGTAGTGTCTTTATATGATATACAGGTTGTCCAAAATGTATAAGACAAGTTGAACCATGAAAATTTTTCATATTGAAAGAAAGCAAAAGCGCTTTATCATTTGATCAAAAAGTGTACGGTTTTAATACACAAATTGTGTACTAAACTTAACTGTGACACATTGTTAAGTTAGTGCAAATATATATTCAAAAACTTCGAAAACGTCTTAGATTGTGAAAACGATGAAAGTTTTTGATTCCTTTTGTCTTGAAAAATTTACATGCTTTGGCTTGTCAAACAAGTTTAGAGAACACTGTAAACCATGTATGTATTATACATTATATACGAGGTAAATAACAGCAATACCAGAATTCCAACGTGGTTCATAATGATACGAAAAAAGTTCAGAAAAAGGAATATTTGTCTAGAAGGGACGCATAATGTGATAAAAATCTTTTTGTTTTTCTAAAAGAAAAAAAAAAAAACGGAATAAATGGAAGAAAGAGAGAGAAATGTGCTTTAATTCTCAAGTCAAATAGAATGTGTACGAAAGCAAAACATTTTAACGCAAAAGTTGTTTGTCGAAATACAGGGTGTTCCTGCATTCTCAGACATAATAAAATATCTTGTTGACAACTAATTAAAAACAGAAAGTTGAAAAATGTCTTTCATGATTTTAAAAGGGGATTCGAATGGTATTAGTTCTTTAATACATGGATGTTTTGAAAATCATTTCGATGTTACTTTTCTTTTTATTACGAACCTACATATTTTTTAATATTCATATTTCGCATTCCTGTTGATTTTGCGGAATCCTTGTTTGTAAACATTACTTTTATCTAATCAAAGAGCTACAGCACCAAAACAGAATTAGTCTAGAAGATATCGTATCGCTATAGTTAGGTAGTTATTATTTTATTGTGAGTTAAATACGGAATATTTGATAGTTGTAGAAAAAATTGAAAGTGTCTACGCATTAAAATATTAATAATGCCATTTGAATCATCTCTTAAAATAATGAAAAACATGTTCCATCTTTTCTTTTTTTAATTAGTTGTCTACGAGATACTTTTCGATGTATCGATTTATATGAGACACACTGTACAAAATGGAGAAATTTAAACACATTTTTGGGTATTTTTACTCTTTGAACGAATTCTTTACTGGGATAGACATGCTTTGAATATTTCATTAAGTCTTTTTTCATCAGTCGTCGAATACCGGATAAATGGATTTATTCGATGAATAAAGATATTCTTTTCATTTCAAAAATGATTTATCGTTATCTTTGAATAAGGTTTCTATCTTTATTCGTATCACATTTTGTTATAACGAAGATACAGAGAACGATAAAATCTTTATTCCAAGGTGAAGATTTACTCAGCACCGCTCTTACAATTAGTACCGAGCAAACAGGGCCCTTGTCCTGGGCCTTGCACTTATTGTTAGTTACTTCCATATTTTATTAAGAACAGATACACGTAATTATACTAGTTGACGTATCTCTTTCTTCGTAATGTATTTTAACAATTATATTATTTTTGTGGTAAATTCAAGTTAAAAATTATATCGGTAGAATTGAGATCTACCGTAAAATGTAGTTTCCTAAAAGATATAAGTTTTTATAGTACATTGTACATTGTACACTGTAACAGTAAAAACTTAAAAACTTTTTAATTATAGTTAGTCCTTCGTTAATACTCACACTTTTTTCATTGCAAAGTTGTCCCTACCAATTCCTCGAACTGTTTCGGAGAAGAAAGGGTCTGGACAAGAGTCTTGCAGACCTAGTCATAAAATGTTTTTCGTTTATGATGCGAACGAGTCAATCGTATATAATAATTGGCAATTCATGGAATAGACCCTCCCTCGTTAGTGTTTACGATACGATCCCCTAACATGCGAACATTATCGAGGTACCACTGTATATTAAATTAGAAATAGCGAGTTTCGCAATCTTCAATTGCACTGGGCCTCGTAATCTCTAGAGACAGCATTGTATAAATCCTTCCTCGAGTGAAAATAATATCATTACTCGTTTTTATTTATTGCATCGAGAAAATCTATTTGTCGTTATTCATCAAATAAACATAATACGGTTTATTCAGCCCCCTTTTAAGTAATGGCTAAAACTAATATATCTCTTATTCGAGTCTTTATTTACATAATTTTTGTATATAGATGATAACATTAATCACTTAATCTGTATATTTGCTTGAAACAGATAACATGTTTGTAAACTCTGTGTTTCTGATTTCGAACGATGCATATTTCTTTTTTTAATGTTTTTAATACAATAACGCAGGGTGTGATATGTCTCAACGAGCCTTATTACGCACTTCCTGTTTACACTTAAAAAACATATGTGTCCTTGAAATCGGTATAAATTGCATGTTTAAAAAAAGAAGTGATTCTTATCACATTACATGTTCCTTTATACAAAAATTTCGTGTATCTAACTTTTTTCGTATTAGCATAAATAATTAAAATATGTCAGTTTCGCCCCTAACTGACTCGTCTTGTATACATACTGGTTGAGAATACTTATATATTTATACAAAGTTGTTGGCAATAAATAATATGTAGAAATCGAATTTATTAAAAAACTATAATTATATGTTTTAAAGTGCAACAGAAAATGTACATTTATACTTTTGTCAGGTTTTAACAAAACAGTTAAGAATTTTGACATTCAGATATATTTATTGAACTATATTTTTCGTCTTGGTTTTTATAATGTTTTACATTGTACTTTGTATAAATTAACACACTTTGTATTAGATACAATTTCCTTTGCTAGAATAATAGCTAAGGAATTTAAAAATAATACAAATTTAATATTTAGACGTAAATTTTGTACGGAAAATGGTTTCATTACATTATGTAATAGAATTATTAGGTTGGCGAATCTGAAATATCGTTTATTTTTCAAACAAAAATATTATAATTGATTAAAATACTTCGCATGTGATTTGGCCCGCTCTTTATCCAATTATTGTTCTCACTTACAACAAATGTTTTCCTTTTTCTCGAATCTGAACTTATCTTCAATTAACTGCATACTAAGTGGTAAAGCCCCCCCCCCCCCCCCCCCTCAATTGCAATCTTTTATGGCTATCGCTGTCAAACGATACTGATAGACATCGCTTTTTCCCGTATCAGTTTACTTCTGCAGTAATTCAGAACTCTGAAAGACATCTCTTCTTCTTTGATATTACTTTTGTTTTTAAATATTTTAATCTTGTTGTTACTTTGGATCTTTATGACCGCTTCATTGAAAATATGTCAGTTCTTCCATACCGTCGGAGTTTGCATTAAATCGCAGAAGAAGTACTTGGTTAATAATAATACATTTTTATTGTACCAGGATTGTATACAAAAAGAAATAAAGTACTTGTTCAGTAAGAGAGTAATGTAAAGAGTTAAAAATAAGTATATGTTTTGATAGAAAGGTGACATACATATGTATATACGGCCATAAGATGTCATTGATTTAACCCTGGAATTGAATATCTTGATTATTCATGATGTGAAATAAAAAATCATAAATGATTAACTTAAGTTTGTATAGTCTTTTTCGAAAAGTATTGTACACGTGTTGTAAGAAATTTAATTCTCTTTATAAGATATGGTATATAACAATTAATAATAAAATAATACTTTGCTTCTAGTAACGCGTTATGAATATATAAATTATACAAATACATACGATGTATAAAGAGACAAAGCCGCGTAAGCTATTCCACCTGTAGATAGCACTAATTTATGTTGTCAGACTGTAAAATTCAAATTTTAGAGAAATGATATTTCATATGCACCAACCTAATATAATGATATAAATGTGACACTAATATAGTGCACATGAATTTCGTCAAATGTTTAATTGTCTTATATACGAAGTTCAATTTATTTGATATAAAACAAAATTATATAAATACTTAAAAATAAAACAATATCATTATTTGTGTATTTTGATTTATGTCTGAATATTTTGCAATATGAATTGGCATTTATTTTGTTCCTTAAATTCATAATTTTGCACAATCAAATATGCAGTGCATTTTTTATGAAAGAACAAAATAATCATATGTATATTCTTATGTATTTATTTTTATAATATACTATACTACTAACAATGTTTTTATGAAACATTTTATAAGGACAAACTTGATACATATAATTATATGATTCATTAATTGTGAATGCAAATATAGCTTTGTAAGCTATACAAGTGATTAAGATGCATGTTAATGGAAATTGTGCATTATGTGTCTAATATCAATGCCTTTTCTGCAGTTGCTTTGCAATTTTGTATAAGCGGACCTAAATTATTTTACAGAATACGAACTCATAGTTATAAAGAAACCATTAATATTGCTAATAATATCAAGTCAGTGAATCGTTGACATTAGGTTGTGTTTGTTTTGTGTTACTAATAATACTGTTGAGTGATTTTAGGACTATTAATGTGTTAGTGTTGCCAACTAACTAAATTGCAGAATTGCAAAAGACACAAGTCACTATTTAAGCCCTATCTCCCTATGTCCCTTATATTTCCTTTATTTCTATAGAATATATTCTTAAAAATTACATTATATTTCACTTATAATTATCTTTTAAGTGTTTGTTACACATTAATAATATACATATGCATAAAAAATATTTTGCTTTTATATATAAAAGTATTCAAGCTTTATATTAATTTTTGAAACTAAACTTTTTCTCGTATTTAAAAACATTTTTATAACTACATTTGGTATTATTAAGTAGTCCCTTTATCGATTGTTCATAATTTAATAGTTTTAATACATATGCACTATTAAGTTTATTGTATATAAACATTTACTAGACTATGTATTACATTTATTACATGCAATTATTCGTATATACCATTCTATATCCCCAGTTATCTGCAATTTCTCTCTTTTTTTTGTAAATTATAGAGCATTGCTCAAATATTATATTTTCCCGCATACATCGGAGTTCAAATTTCTTTTCTTCTTTTATTTATTATTTAAACTTTTTCTTTTTTATTTTAGTTACGAATTCTATATGTTACAAAGGTCTTTAACACGACGCACGATTTTTTAGCCATTTGCGGTTATCCGACAACAAATTTTTGAATAAAAATTGATCGGGGTTGAGTGTACAAAAATGATAATAATACAAATTTCAAAAATAGTTTGTTTTCATAGCGAAATGTAAAACACTTTGTATTGTTCAAATAGGGTAGATATATTTTTTCCACCACATTGCAGAGGACGTTAAAATATTCAAAAACCATATACAGTATTGTCTCGTTATAAGTAGTTTCTCCATCTCCTTCGCTGATTTTGTAGGTGCTGTGGCGAGTACGACAGATTGCGATAAGTAGATTGCTTATGGCATACCATAAAGTTTGCTCGAATTTTCGACAGCTCTTCGTAAAATTTGCTCTTCGTCTTCTTTCTCTTCTTTTAATTGTACTCATTCCACTTTACCTTCATCCTCTTAAATAATCTTTTTGAAAGTAGAATGTTCCTCTGAAGAAATTCCCAGTTTCTTCGCATTCATCCATAAATTGAACAGCTTCCTTTAGTCCACTTGCTTGATCAGTCGATTCTATCGATTGTATAATGTGGCTTATATCAAAACGAATAGATGAATTCAAATTTTCTTTTGCTTCCTCCCAATGGTCATAAATAAACATTTTTTTTCCATGCATTTCATATATAGTTTTCCGTCAAGATTGCTCACTCTTCGTTCAAAATTGTTACACAATATTTTTCAATCGAATTCTTTGATATTGCTTGTGTATTGTAATACTTTTTAAAGCACTTTGTATTGGTACACCTATTTCATTTTTGCAATTATGCCTCGATTTGTTGGTTGCAAAAGGGTCGTGGTATTGAGAGATAGGAAATAAATTTTAAAGTGTTCATTTTCGAAATTTACATTGTTATTTTTCATGCAGTCCATACCAATCAATTTTTGTTCAAAATTTTTTTTTGCCAGATAGCTGCAAATAGCTGAAAAATTCTGCGTCGCGCTAGTGTATACAGCCTGTATATAATATAATATTATATACAATGTTTAAATAATTATTTTTTAGATGTCTAATAGGTCTATAAATATTTATTATTATGGCTTTCAGAGATGAATCTACCTGTCTGGATCGGTAAATATTTGTTAAAAAGGAAGCCTACTCGTCTAATTTATTTTGACTTGAAAATTTAAGATCAAATGTTTTTATTGTGCATGGGTATTTTTTTCGGCAAGAATATAAAAATGTTGAAATTAACTATATGTCATAAACAAATAATTTTCTCATAAGAGATTTTTGGGGAATCAGGTTTCAGATAATTAGATCGTATAGAGTTGCTTTAATGTGTGATGCGATCTTTCCGCTACATTTTTTGTCACTAAATAGGTGTTATTTAAGTGCGTGTTAAAAATTAGAAAATAAGTTGAGAAATAAATCTAGTTTAATTTAGAGGTTTCCAAAATTTCTTTATTCGCGTCGTTTCTAGCAATTTAAGGATTTTATCACTGTTAACCGTTTCTTTTATTAAGTTGTCAAGTCTAAACACAGCTTAATATTTAGTAAGCATGTATTGTTCGACAAAAATAAGGCATATAAATGTTGCCTTAAGGTGTAACATAGTAGCGGTAGATGTAATGAAGGAATCATTTTACATCAGGAAGAAGCAACTTTATTCAATTTACTTGACTGAAATTTTAAACAATCTGCTGTGAAAAATATTTCATTTACGATATATGATTCTATTTGACACGCTTGTGTTTTCATCGAGTAGAATACGTTCGAACAATATTAAAATTTGAACTTAAATTTTAATGTCAGAATGAATTTTGCGACAAGATTTTTCGACAAATACCTACCAATTCAGATATATCGCTTCATCCTTAAAACGCGTGATAAATATTTCTTTTTTATACCTTATATAACGATACATCATGAAAGTGTAATTGCTTTTTTTTTTAAATAGAAATATATATTTCTTTATATACCAATTCTCTACATTATCCCGCACATACGAATATTAAAATTAGAGTTTTGACAAATGAATTTGTCTGAGAAATATATGAAAATTATTTATAAAATTAGTAATATATGCTAATAATGAAAAAAATATGCTTTACGTTACAAGTTGGTCAGATATTCCAATATCACAAAGTAGAATATTTGTGAATGCGAATAGTGATTGTAAATCTTATTTTCTTTAGCTAATTACAGTAAAAAGTATGATTTTATTAATATTATACTTTCATCGCTGTGGCTATTTTCTTTTGTCGTCACAATTCGTTGCAGTTCAATCTCTTCTTGCAGAGCACAAATATATTATATAATTCGATCATAATAATAAAATGAATAAATCTATGCTACAGTGCAGTTAATATTGTTCATCGTTTTTGACATTATCACTCATAATTATAATCATATGAATGCTCCATTTGAAGTTATTGATATGAATCACTGATTTTAAACATTCGATAATGTATCGTGGTAATGTGGTATTTCATATATATAGTGAAAAAATACGTGTGTACAGTGTTCATACAAATTTTCTGAATGTTACAAATATATAATATAATATATTTTCTGAGTGTAAAAAAGTTAATGTATCGCTATAGACTTTAAAATATGTTGTCTCTGAAATCTAAAGGTGATATTTCAAAGGCTGCAGTGCATAATAATTTATATTAGGACTACGTGAAGTATATGATGTGTATTTCAACAAAGGAAATTACTAGAGAGTGCGATGCAAGCAAAGTTTCGTAAGGCGAATTTAATAATTTTAAATATAAAAAATGCTCATCTGTAAAAATTGAAATATCTTGCAAAGTATTCAGTTTTAGTATATTTTACTGTAATATTTTTATTTTTCGACTTATAAGAAAAGAAAGTATTAAGTTGTTAAAAAAGATTTTCGGAAACGTTTTTTCATAAAAAACTTTCGGATGAAAAAAGTGTAGTTTCAGTGTGCAATAAATAACACTTCATTAAATTCTTTCTTTATTAAAGGAGATAAAGAAAATGTTTAAGATATATTTCAAATATATTTTAACATTTTTACAAGTAACAAATATATAATAAAAAAGAAAAAAATATAAATGATAATATGTAATCATCCTTGTACACGGACTGATTGTACAAAATATTCACACACTTTTGTATATTTTTCATGATCGAAATACTTTCCCTCTTTATATGTTGGAAAGTAAAGAATTAAATGAAATTTTATTCATTACATATTTGAACCACTTGTTTTTTGGAAAGTATTGTGATGTTTTCGTCTCTATAATTTATATGCAGGATCATGCGGAGAATCGATATACGTAAAAATACAATTGCACTTTGCAAATGCATTAAATTATTAAACAATTTAAGTTTTTCTTCTATCAATATTGTCTATAGACAACTGAAAAAGAGGAATCACCCGTTTCACTATAGGATGAGTTACGAGGTAATTTGAGTTCCCTTTCTAGTATAAATTTTATCAAAGTTAAATTAGATGCATTTACAAAATTTATGGAAAAAAAATAATATTATATGTTTAGTAATGTGTTGTTTCTTCAACGCCTCGTGGTACCACTCATTTCTCTTAATAATAATAAACAAAACGAATAACATTTGAATCGCTTATCAAAACACGGCAAAATGTGATGTAATAATTTTCCAAGGCCACGGTCTATAGAGTTCCATTTATATTTGAATGATCTAATAGTATATATTTTTAGCACTTTAATTCGCACATCGCTATCCATTTACTTATCGATTTTTCCGAAGTGTTATTTAACATATTTGCAGTTATAGATGCACTGGTAGATATGTGTTCAGTTTTGCTCATGAATGTTCCGAGGTCTCAAATAGCTCCAGACTAAACGAATGTAGAGAAGTTATCCTATCATGTATGTTATATACAGGTTCAAAAGTGAATGGTTTAAAAATTGAAATAAGCATTTCATCTTTAGTTAGATATATTAGTTTTATAGAATAAAATACACTTACATTATACATGATACAATAATAAGAAATCTTATGATAAAAGAACTTAGGTAATTCAATTATATTTGAAAATTAAAATAACGGAAGAGTTAGAGGTCTAAGAGAATTAATATTTACAAGAATCAATTCAGACTTATCTGCATGTAAAAATAATGAAAAATGTTCCTTAACATTTTGCAATCTGTGGTTTTCTTTATGAGATATAGACAATTAAAATTTGCAGGTCTGATTTTCGGGGTGCACCGATTAAGGGGGTATTCTGAGTTATAGGAGGTTGAACATTTAAAGTATTTTGGAATTTTTGTTTTTAATGAAAAACAACGATTTTTTGGGACATCTGTATTTATATCATTTTACTGGTCGTTGCTTCTAGTCTGCAAAAATATACACGATATTAAAAAGTATTAGAATTATTTGGTAAAGCATATCTACCATAACTAAACGTTCCATGTGTGTTATCGCGAACGGATGGGAACACAAAGAAAAAAGGGAAGCGCACGAATTGTTTAAGCGCCATTTGTGACAAAAAGTGTAAAAAGAGTATAGAGTTTTGAAGTTCGAATGGAGATGCCTTCTATCGTTAACCTAATCCAGACTTGTGATCGTTCTATTGTTCCGGAGGAGTAAGCAGAAACTTGATGTAGGATCTAAACATTTGTCTAGATGGCAATCGTCACGAATGGTATTGTTAGACTTTGATACTTCTAAGTGTTACTATATTTTTATTCTTTCATAGGTTGCATGCTTAACAAAAATTGAATTTGATTTGAACATCGATTCTTCTATATGTCGTTTAATAATTATTTTAAATTCTAAGTCGCTTAGTGGTGAAGCGTAGAAAGTGACCTGATTTGGACATTCTTTACATACAACGAAGTTGTTAAAAACATTATGATGAAGTTTAAAATGTAGTATTCGTAAGTCACGTCGATATGATATATATCAACCTGGGTACCCTGTAATTTTTCTACCGTTGTACTTGTGAAATTTGTGAAACTTTTATTCTTTTTATAAGTTGAATTTATTTCTCGCAAATTATGACTTTTTCGATTTTGTCCTCTTTCTTTATCCTTTTTAATGTCTTATTTTGTGTACAGCGAGTAATTCTTTTGTCCCATCGACATTAGTTTCTATTCACATTTTTTTTTCAAAAACATATATTTATTTTTTTGTCTATAACTTCAGAAATAAACAAAACTACTGGATGGAATATCATTTTGTCCTACATTGTATCTTTGGTAGATAACAAGCTCGGAAGTCAGGCCTGTAAAATATAACTGCTTATATCTCGAAAACGAAGACTCAGATTGCAAAATGGTAAGGGACATTTTTCGTTATTTTTTTACGTGGAATTGATTTTCAAAAAATGGTAACATTCTGTATATTATACTTGCTACACTTGTATTATACACATGGTGTCTTATAAAGTGTAATATTTTGCAAGTAAAAGGATCTCGTACAAAGTTTAATATAGTATTTTTTATTCTACTTTTTATATCATAATATTTTAAATAACTATTGGCAATCAACTTTTCCAATTAATGACAGTGAAATATATATGCATAGTGAGATAATTTTACGAATATTCGTGAAAGAATGAACATGAAGAGGAATAGATCAGAAGTGGAAACATACTTTTTAATTAGTCATATTTTAATTATTGATCACGATAAACTGTGTAAATATCGTTTTTGTGAGCATAACTGACTACTCGTTTTGAAGAAAATTGCCAGTATAATTAGGCTCATCTTGATGAAAAGACAAGAAATTATAAAATATATACTTTCGTTCAACAAAATAAAGTCGATCTTCAGATGTTCTTTACATATGCAACTATAGAAAAGTTGTTTCCACTATTTTATACTTCTCTTGAAACCATTCAATTTAAAAAAAATATTTGTTAATATTATCAAAAATTAGCGAGATATTTCGGGTGATAAAAAGTCATAAAGGAACATTGCTATACAAAAACTTAACGGGTGTGAAAGATATAATTACGAAATCTTATTGTCTGTATAAATTCAAACAAAGTATAAGGAAAAAGAAATTTTAATGTGACAAGACTCGATCACGGATCGTACGATTACGAAACTTCGATCGCAGCTACCAAATCACATTATAATTCGAAACAATAGTGTTGTTATAGATTCTCATCAAAATAATGGATAAACTGCAATCTTTATTTCTTAATATCTCATAAACTATATTTTAAATATAAGCAAGCCTTTTTGTATCAAAGAAATTTTTAATCAAAATGACCCTCTTTATTATGTACATACGAATTACGCAAAGATATGCGTGCGTATAATCCATGTTATATTGTACAAAAAAGTGTAATTTGTGTTAACCATGTTCTCGTTTATATATCAACAGTATAATAAATTGTTAAATACAGTTTACTCAATAGAAATATTTGTTTAAATAAAAAAGATTAATTTATAAAATGAATACTTTGCAGATAATCCTTTATGTTTCAATTACGAATTAGTTGTAATAGCATATTATACATTTTCAATACAAATAGGCAATTCTAAATTTAAACTTAAAAGTTGAGTATTAAACGAATAGCATGCATGTGATTAGCTAGAATATGTAGGAATAGTAATTCAAAATACTTACATTTTTTAAATTCACTGCTGAAAGAGCATAGTATGAAATATATTTAGTATATCAAGTTTTGCATGAAGCATGTTTTTTATTCAAATTTAATAACAATTTTATCAATGCCATGTTATAAATGTTATGTATGTATACAGGTACATATACGGTATCCACGATTTCTAAACAACTTACGACAATGTAAGAAAAAAAAAAAACTTATGAATAAAATTATGTAGTTTTTGATCGCTAGAAAGTTTGAATCATAAACACTTTAAATACTTAGAAATTATGATATATATGTATGACTGTACTGCTTTCGCATGATATTTTTTATTTTATTTACTATGTGAATTTATCCCTGAACTATTAACATTAGAGATTCGAATGTGAATGGAATATGAAGTAGAATCATAATTCTAGTGAGACACTCGCGCTATATTGAAGACGCCGGTTTTTCTAGTTAATAGATTAGGGCGTTATAGAAAATATCATGCATTTCAAAAAACCTTATTTTATTAAGTCACAACTACAACAGAATATAATTTCATTTATCGAAATACATTCTATCGTGATCTATGGTAATAATAAATTTTTATATACCAAGTTTTCCCAATAATCCGCGTAGTGATGTTAATGAATTCGAGTTGATTAATTTCGGCTGCTGTGGACAATGTTTCCCAATTGATGCTATAATACTTCTTCGACCTAAATCATCTTTTATTTTCAAACTAAAATTACTGTCGTTACATTTTTTACAATAAAGGATTGTACAAAGTTTTACAACACTCTCACCTTCAACATCACACATTTTCATCACAAATTTAGTAGCATCCTATAGCTTTGTTTCCGATAATGGTGCAAAAATATCAAAACTTCGTCTTAGTGACAATGAAAATTTAAACAAAAGTAATCGACATTCTGTAATGGACATAAACAGAGTTTTTTATATGATGTACCGAATTAATTCCGCTATAGATTTAAAAACCAGCTGACGTAATTTCAAAACGATACAGTACGAGTATCGGTAGCCCTTAATTCAAAGTAAATATTTTTATATTTCTCATTCTACCATTAAGAGAATATTATGAATGGATTTTCAAAATTCTCACGATACAAATGGGACCAAACACAACTATACTTGGTCTATTTTTAATTACACGTCGGTAGTTAAAATTTCTACAAAAACAATTTGCTGTATAAGTAAAACTACTCCGAATACTGTCGAGTCTCGTTTCATTTTTATCAGGAGAACCTTACCAATCTATTGCTGATACTACTTAATGAATAGAGTGTAAAATAAAAAAGTTGTCCGTTTGTGTTAGGATTATTACACCAATACACGTGCAATATCGTTTTGAAGTTCGATAACCGAATACAGTATTGTCTCGTTATAGGTCGTCATTCGTGTTTCGTTGTAAATAGTACAACGTGAGTGCGACAGACTACGACAAGCTAATCTTACATTATGACGATCTTTAAATTTCGTTAACCACCCCCTACTGGCATTGAATGAAGACGGTATTTTAATTTCATTTTCTATTTTCAATGCTCTCTGCTACAATAATAAATCTGTAAGTGGATTTCCCATTGTTCGCTGTTCTAAAAACCACGTTTGAAGTTTTAAATTTTCAAACTACATATCCTTCTTTTTCTTTATTTTAATTCGTAGACTTCTCTTAATAACAAGCTGTCCAGAAAAAAGAATCCACGAATTAAAATTAAAATAAAAAAAAGAAGAGTATGCAGTTTTGAAGATTTGGAAAACCACCTTCACAATCACGGATTTATTATTACAGGAAAAAGCATTGGAAATAGAAAATGAAATTGGGATATCGTCTTCATTCAATACCAGTAGGGACTGGTTAACTAAATTTGAAGATTGTCACAATATAAAATTCGAACGAACTTTGTGGTTTACCGCCATCGTGTAATACAGAACTGCAAAATAGAGATTGTTTCATTACAAGTTGTGCAAAATAATATAAAACAACTCAAATTGTAATACTTATGCAATATTTTCTGAAACATCCCAATATATGTTGCTGGAGTATAATTTGAATATCTCCACAGTGAATTAAAAAAATCGAGAATCTTAATTTTACCGTTATTCGGTTAAGCGTTAATTTTTTAACATACGTACATACATATAGATTTAATTAAAGTAACCAATGTGAAGAAGTTGCTGCATAAGTCGTTGAATGTTGACCACAGGATAATGTGATCCTTGATGATATGTGAACACAAAAGTATTTAATAAACTTTCAAATTAAACATTATCAGGAAAAAAGACCAATTTTTCTTAAAAATATTCCATATAAAAAAATTACAAAGAATCATACAGACATTCATTGATTTGCATGATATAAAGAGTATCCAATACAAAACGTGGTGATTAATGAAAGACTATCCAATATAAAATTTGTCATATCATAATAAGACATGGTAATGAACTCATTATAATTTTGAAGGCGTCTGTGAAGCAGTAGACTCAAAGTATATGATTCGCTAGAAGAGCCGGTGTGTAATAGAATATTAAGGAAAAATGTAAATATGCCCATAATTATTTGAAACTTTTGTTCTTTAATACAAAAACAATATCATATACTGGTAAACAGAAAAATATGTATGGAAAATTTATGATCGGTAGAATGGACAATAGAACGTGTGAATAAGAACATCTTTTCCTGGTTAACGCTATAAGGTATTATGCTTTTGCGCTAAAAAAACACGAGTTTCAAATAATTCTGGGTACATTTTTTCTTAATACACGATTACATACTGGTTTCACTAACTTATCATTGAAGGAAGATGTTCAAAAATGCTTATTTTTGGTATCGCCTGGAAATGAAAAATTTATGCAAGATCTTTTAGAATGTCTTTCGAAGCAACAAAAATACCCTTATTATTTTCTCGAGAAACGATGGGAAAGTTGTCAAAAATGTATTGAAAATATGAATATGATAGTACTTTGGATTTGTTGAATTTTAAGTTTTAATTCAGCTGCCTGCTGAGTTTCTTGGGAAAGTATTAAGGACATTTTTTGTTGCTTGGAAAACATTCTAAAAGATCCTGCATGAATTTTGCATTTTCAGTAGATATAAAAAATGGGCATTTTTTAACATTCTCCTTTGGATCCTCTGTTCCAAAGTCCATCTCAAAAATATACCAAATTAATTATTATGTTTTATTGTAATAATCATCACGTTTTGCGTTTCATACTCTTCATACTATGTAAATCGATAAATATCCATATATTCTTCTTATTTTACAGAATATTAAATAATAATATTAAAATTTTTTTGATAAATATTTGATATTCGGTAAATTTGTAAATTTTCTTCATATTCAGTATTTTTAAAAAGAATTGGTTATATTTATTCTCACGTCAATTATTTTTAATTTAAAAGTTCGTTAAATAATTGTGTCACGTTACTTGGCAGTCAAAACGTTAATTGCTTGATAAGTACGTTCTTCAGATCCGTTACTCGAGTGTTCAACTCCAATGTCCAAGTATACGTATTGAACTATTATGCTTTGATATGACCGAAAAACTGAATAATTTTATTTACAATTTTTCTTTGTTACATTATCATACATTGCACACATATCGTGGATACCACCATAACTTACACTCTATATATTAAATTATAGTTCTTTAAGTTGTATTTAATGTTATGTTGAACCTTAGTCATAGTCTAAATTTATCGAGTACATCAAAGCATGTGAGTATAAATTTAAGGATGAATTCAACAGATAAATATAATGAAAATGTTCGTATAAATATTCGTGCTTCTTGACCTTATTTAGAGCTGCAAGCATTCTATAGACTGAGTAGCGTAGAGTATTCTCACAAATCTTTACTCGAAAAAAGTAATCGAAGTAAGCCCCTTAAACTTCAATATAAGTTTCTAAACGTATTTTTCTTAACCATCTGACACGTTCCAATATTCAAGGTACTGTTCTCATTCGTCGATAACCTTTTTTAATTCGTGGAGTAGTTCAATGTTATACTGGTGTTCCCTGTTATATGCAATGCATTGGGATTCAGTCAATTGCATGTAACCGATGTAATAACTTATCTATTCTAAGACAATTGACTCTTTTTTTATCTCAGGTTGAAATGTACCAAGAACAAAATAGAGCAACAAGCGAGTGCAAATCAGTATGTCGACCACTAATGTAAAATAAAAATTATATCTTTAAGAGAGTTTACTAATAGCTTGGTGATGGTTTTCAACAACCGCGATTTGATGATCACTTTGAGGAAGCATAATCAGTGATTAAGTATTCCATTGTATATTGCCAAGAAATAATTATTGCATATAACCGGGAACTAATGTAAAACATAGACTTTAGGTGACATTATATATAATACTATGTAAGCGTGATTCCTTCTTATTGAACAAAATACCTTGATTATTGTGTGCACTTAAATTTTCAGCGTTGTTTCCTGGCAACAAAGAAAACCCTAGTATATTAGGAAAACGTTTTTGTATAGATATCTTTCCAAAATATTGTTGCGTTTAGTAACTTTATATATTATTTAAATGTATACTCGTCATTTCCGCTTTCCTAGAACAAGATTAGAAATATTAAACATATCCTACTCTTACTTAACAAATAGAATGAAGTGATTCACAGAATACTATGTAAGTATAATACAATCGTCACAATGAGGTATAAAGTATTTATTGTAAATAACTATTGCCATATAAAAATGGATGTACCCCGAAAACGAGATGAAATATTTATATAAATCTTTTTCATTATTTTTGTGCGTTGAATCGTACGTCAAGCCTGAAGTTATGCCGACATGTTTTGAAATCCTTTGTATATTAGTGATGTAAATGCATGAGCTCTGAACCAATTCAATTTTTACATTTACTGTGATATTAAATTCCTTTTATAAATTATTATATTTTCAAAATCCTATATATGTTACTGAAATGGAGTTAATTACAGTAATTCTTTATTTTATAGCTATTCTGATCACTAAGTAAAACCTACTTCGCATTGTTAATTAATTTGTGTATTGTTACATTAAGTAAATAGATTTATACATTGTTTTTATATATTTAAGTAAGTGTATTTCGTGTTTACTTAGTTAGAATAACGTTAATAGAGAAAGTAAAATTTTCGTAATATAAACATGATATATGTATAATATGTAAAAATAATTGTTTCTAATGAAAGATACGTCACGTTAATTATTTTTACGTAAATATCGTGACTTCTATAATAAATTAATAATATTATACTTTAAAGTAGTTATAACTAGGTTTGTCACTTCTTCACAATAAAAAACAGAGGGTACTGATTATAGAACTAGAACATTATTAATAAAGGATATTGGCACACAGCTCCTTTACCTATAAAAGTAGTATTAAAAACTTATCTACCGCTTAAAAACGTGTTCCATTTTTACATACATATGCAATTTCTTGCTCTACCTCTAGAAATCAAGTAAGATTGAACCGATGCATTTCTTTTTATCGCTAAAAGTAAGTAAATTACTAGGTGACCAGTTTTAAATGTCTCATCCGATATTTAAGGTGTTAGCGAAAATATGGGACCTTCTCTTAGAATCAATTCCTCATGTGAAGAGAAATTGAATTGTATTTTACCATTTCACAACCTGAAATTTAGTTACTGAGATATCAGCAATTAAAGTTTATTAATATGATTTCCAATACGCGTTATTTTTATTGTAGTCAGCTGATTATGCTACATATGTACGCACTAATCAAGTGTCAATAATGTTTACACGCACAAAAACTTTGATTACTTACATCTTAATAATGAAGCCTTATATTGCAAAATGAAACAGAACTTGTTGGTTTATATTTACACGTGGCATTGATCTTGAAAAAGGTTCTATATTTTCGTTAATATCTTGTATACCGGGTGAACCTTAACATGTGACATAAATTTCAACGATGAATTGGAGACACAAAAACAATGAAAAAAATATACACAAATACTTGTTCTATGTAATCTAATTTCTAATATAGTTTTTATAGTCATTTTTATACTACAATAATGGGTAGTTGTTACTTCTATAGGAAGTGCTCGAAATCAAATTTAATCACTGAATATATTTAAATTTGAGTAACTTATAAAATAGAACAATCAATAAGGTAAAAAAATATCAAATACTTATTGAACATTGCGTACGAACAATTTAATCAAATCACTTTGTTAATTCAATTTATGATTAAGAATTATCCAGTTCAAACACGGTTATAATTTAGAAACAGTATCATAAGGCTAATGTTCATACGAATTTTTTTTCATTGTTTTTGTTCCTAATTCACCGTTCGAATGCGTCATGCATATTACTACATATTTTGAATTTAGAGAAAAAAGAATAAAATTAAATTAAAAGAACCCGAATGTATTGTATAAGAAATGAAAAATTCGAAATATAGATTAATAGATTTACAATAATGTTTTTATAATTTAAAAATTAGTTTAAAATTGTTATAAACGAAGTAAATTTTAACTTTTCAATGTTTTCAATACATTCTTCATGATATAAACTAAGATTCTTTATTATTAATACGGTGTCTAATTGCCTTTATTATCAATAATTAATCGACATTCCCGAGACATAGTTTCTACTAGTTTCATTGCATAATTTTGAGACCAAGATCTCCACACCAATCAAATTTGTCTAGAAAACTGTTTAACTGTGTAGATTTTCTTTCTTTTAAACTTGAATTTTATAATAGCCCAAACAGTTTCGATCGTATTTACACTTGGCGATTGTAAAGGCGAATCAAACATATCAACATTTTCATCTTCCACGCAATGCAGAGTCGACTTCGATGCTTCGAGTCGTCGTTTTCTTGTAATAACCAATTTTCATTTCTCTTTGTAAACCATCTTTGGGCAGTCAGTAATAAAGCCCTCTGGTAGATTTTAACCATTTTGACAATATACAGAGTGTCTGTAAACATGTATAAAGTCCAGAATCCCTGTTCACAAACAACTCCAAACGTGCACTTTCACTGAGTGTTTAACGGTCCGTTGCACGAGTCTGTTTGCAAGAGTACACCAGGTATGAGTTATTGAAGAACATACCTAAAAAGAACCTTCTTTAGAAAAATGTTTATCGCACAGTAGCAGGTTTGTTAATGTGTTACGAAATTTCACATTATTGGCCAATAAACGTCTTCTTATGGTTTCGTATGATATATTCAGACCATTTTTACGTAAAATTACTTGCCCACCAAGTAAAGATAGACCAGAATTTTTCTTGAATATCCGTAGTATCAGTTTGTCTTCTTTTTTCGTCGTTTTTGTTATAGTGTCACGATCTGGCAGGACATCGATATTTTTTACCTCCAAATATCGTTTCACCCACTTACTAATAAATGTTTTTGACTTTTTCGTGTACTTAGCAATCGTTGAGTACGACATTTTTGGTTATTTCAGATGCGAACACAAAAACACTACTTTATAATGAAGTATCTGTTATTTGTCCAACGAATCGTGAACCATTAATATATCATTAATACGATTTAACACTGAAAAGGTAACTAATGTATTTTTAAAATTGACATCTTTTAAACTTGCATTTAATTTGTAGCTATTAATAATATTGGAGATTGCTCGAAATTTTTAAACCTATTAGACAACAGCATTTTGAATTTTTCTTTAATATCTTGTTCCTAGTTTTGTCTGTAGATCAATATTATTTATCTCTTGTTCCATACAATATACAATGGGTATTATGACACCACTGCAAGTAGGATATTGATCTCCACTTATTTTCTTTTTTATACTTCCCGTGTAGTCGCAATGCACGTATCACTTCCGTTGTGATTCGAAACAGCGAAACAATAGTCGTCGACACAATAGTTTTATGCACATTTCTCTTTGCACATCGCATACACCAAAGGACCGTTTCTCTACTAGCAGTGACAGTGCGTCTATATTAATGTGGCAGTCAAATTCTTTTTGTCCAAAAGTACATATATAACGAATATACAATGTACGATCTCTGTATTGCTTGTATACATTTATTTCTATTTTCAAGTGACAAACTCGGTAACACCATTGCACTTGAAAGAGCGACAGATAACAATCATTACTTCAATTATAGGTCAAGCGCTGTGTGTAGTGTTCAACAAGGAAATGTTACAAGTTATCGGAATTATAAAATTTATTTTTGGTTGTTTCTCGGTACAATTATTTTGAACGCTGTTAAGGTTGTTTTAGGACTGTCTTTTTGTGTCACGTGATACATCCCTTTTTCACCATAGGCCTGCCAACCCCGTTGTCCCTGCAACTGCCAGATGGACTTCTGAAACGTTTCGAATCCTGCGATAGAATCTTCCTTCGAAGGCTGTGCCGATTAGTGTAGAAGCCAAAACGTAAGGATCGATCTGTTTCTCTTTTACAGTAAGAAAATGGGATTTACCGAGTGAAAGAAATAGAACAATAACGAGCGAGTCTTGCATTACATGCTCTCGGTGGTTAAAACTTCAGTAGGATGTTGCACATATGTTATGTGCCACCCCTAAGGCACAATAAAATGTTATCTATTATTCATTATATAAGATGAAGCCGAATAATATATAGAAGTAAACGCAAAGTAATTCCTTGTGGAAAAATAATAGAAAAAAGTATGGAGTAAAATTTGTTCATCTGATGATCAGTTCTTGAGAAAATCGAGTATGAAAATCCATTGTTTGCATATGTAATTACGGTTAAGATATGGTTCCCTGGGTGACGTATAACGTCTATTGTGTTTATAAACAACAGCTACGCAATTAATAGATCCCAGAGAAAAACAAAAAAGGTATTTTGTCAACTACAGTGCCCACTTGTACATGTTATTTGACTGCATTCTGTGTCTTTATAAAAGTACAGTAAATCCTCGTTCCCAAGATAGCCACTTGAAATTGGTCAAAATTCTAAATTATGTACAGTGTAAACGATTAATATTTCATTCTATTCAAGTTGATGTGTCATGTAATGGAATATCAGTGAACTCACAGGTTGTCATAATATTTAGCCTACAATTAGTAGTGAAGGGCAATCGATTAAAAAAAA
Organism: Ptiloglossa arizonensis; assembly: GCF_051014685.1. Classification (NCBI taxonomy): domain Eukaryota; kingdom Metazoa; phylum Arthropoda; class Insecta; order Hymenoptera; family Colletidae; genus Ptiloglossa; species Ptiloglossa arizonensis. Next base: position 9,619,789 of record NC_135054.1, on the reverse strand, counting down.
ACATGTATGAGAAAGAAAAGAAATTTTTAATTTTAAAAATTCTATCGTAGAAAGTTTCCATGTGAACTATATAATGCATCAATTTTCCCAAAATCTCTGGTAAAAAGTAATCGATTTGGCATGGAATGATTCCTTTATAAATAAGAGTTAGAAAAAAAAGGTTTTCAATGTTAGAATAACTACAAATTATACAAGTCACATCGTGTTTAGTCTTATTTTCATTGAAACAATCTTATTAATATATTAGAAATATTATTACAAATATAAAACCAGAACTGTACAAATTTCATTTTACATATTAAGGCTGTGCTTGTGTCATATTTTATTTTTCATTGGTTTCGACAGATATTTCTCCACTTAGTGGAAGTAACAATGGTCTTTCAACGAACAGAATTTGGTGATCTTGTAACGAGAATTTACTATAATATTAATAATGTGGCAAGGTTTCTGTACGATATGTTTTATGTATAATTACCAATAGTCAAAACGAGGCCTTGTGAGAACTTATGTTAATCGGAATAAATTTATCAATCCATTTTAAATATTACCATAAAGATAATTATGAAAAATACAAAAATTTCAATTGTCATTAGTAAATCAAATTCGATATTTCGCGTTGCGTATCTTATCGTTGTGTCATACATTTTTTGTTACTTTTACATTAGTATTACTTTTAAATTAATTATTCATATTTACTTGCGAATTAATGCCATTGAGAAAAGGTTTAGATATCAAAAATATCTATACTTATCAATTTTACCCTAAAAAATCTGTGAAAGAAGACACTGCTGATCTGAACAGACCTATGCAACATCATTCGTATTGTTATCAAAATACCATTAAAGGGTTACTATATTCTGCAAACGTGACTTAAATAATTGCGTTATTTTAGTTCGGTAAACTCTCAATAAGGACATAAATATACTATGTGAACATTATGTAAAAGGTATTCATATTATGTTCAGATTATTTTATAAAACCATGTTTTATATTTTTTAGAAATTTTTTAATTTCCTTCCAAATAAAAATTTTCTATTGTATTACTGAAATATTCGTCGACTGTTCTATCAACATTGTCTCTATTATTAACATTTTTTTTTCAATTTAGAAGGTTCTGTAATGATTAGGGTAGGTAATCAGTGGGAGTCACGTTAGGTGAACATAGCGAGTGATTTATAACTCCCCACCTTTATTTATTTAATTTTTGCTAATTAAAATCGTGTGTGGTCTAGAATTGTCACTTTGAGAAGTAAAATCTTTTTTATTTCTTAAAATTGCTACTTTTCTCTAAATTTTCAGTTGATTCAGTCGGTATGCCTTTCCTCTTATCTTTAACCTCCTATCTTTGAAGTCATTTTTATTGAGAAAATCTTTTATGAAGATATAATGAAAAACATAACAGATTTTATTCTGTATTAGTGACTGACATATCAATACGGGTACGACACAGCTTTAAAGTTTCAGTCACCGAGCACAATTAATTCAAGACTTGCTCATTGTCGATGGATTCAATTCATTTCCCTCGTCGGATGACATGTGTGAGACTCGACTTTAATCCGAGATAAATAAAAAAATCGATTTCTGAAATGGAAACACTACCTTCCCCAGTTATATAAAATAGAGCGGATTTGATTCAATTTTATATAACCAGGGATTATTGTACGATATAAGCGCGGAAACATTAAGAGAAAGAAGTCAAGTGAACCTGAAAAGAAAGGCAGAAGATGTTTCGAAATTTTTTTTAATTTAATTTTTTAAAAGTTTAATTTACTATGCACTCAAAATAGATAATGTTTTGTTTATAACTTTTTTTTTTTATCACATTATCGTCTGTGCTTTAAATATATTGCATCAATAAATTGTGATGTATGCTATATTTTAACGAACATGAAACAATTTTCAAATATCTTTAAGAATATTGTACATGCAAGTTACCAACGAATAATGGAACTTTTTGAAGTCAAACAGCACGGAATTTTCAACCTAAAATTACGTTAAATACCGGATCTGATTTCGCACGAAACAATTTGAAAGGTGGCAATCTTAGTTGTAACATGCACTTATTCTTTATGCTTGATTTGACATGTATAGCATAACGAAAAGAATAATTTTATTGGAATTATACAAATCATGTGTAAATAATTGCTCTCGTACGTTATTACGAAATTTTTTTTTTTTTTTTCATACTCAGAATTCTTAACTATAATACAGCGAGGTAAAATACTAGATACACTTTAGAAAAATTATATTTAATTTTTATCGCAAATTTATGGTTGATGTATTGTTGTAAAGTCCTGTAAAAATCCATACATCCGATTTCTATCCCTTTACCAAATTTTATAATGACCATCTGTACTCAGATTGGTGAGTGTAATGAATTTATTAACGAAAAATTAGACAAATCGGGAGATAGGGCAAAAGAGAGGTGACATGTGTCTGTTGCCAGGCTGAGCATGGAGGTGTCGTGTCGCAGATGGCAGACCCCAGCCGTGAGGAAGAACAAGTCACTCTCTTGGGTGAAGAGGGCCTCCGCGCTGGCGGCCAGGCTCTCAAGCTCGGGTAATTAAATGCGGTGTAAATTCAAGTAATGTAGAACGTGGTGATTTACACAGTTTGTTACGAAAGCTACTTATAATAAAAGACAATTTGTTCATGATTTATTATGAAATAAATATTCAAACAAAATACAAAATTCTTTGACTACTAATACTTATTTCCTAGAAATAATGTTCTGCAATATGACCGATTAGTACTGTAAATATTATGTTCGTGTAAGCGTTACTAATTTATGGAACAAAAAATTTACAGGAATATAAAACAAATTGTAAAACAGATCATTCGGTTCTCCACTTGAAAGTTAAAAGATAATCTTTACGTTCTACATTTCAAACACCAATACTTCAAATCTTTGTACAACATAAACACTCCATAAATTTATTTTTATAACTTTCAACTAAGTTTACCGATTATTTTCCATTTTCCTACAGTATTGAGTCACATAATGTTTATAATAATAGGAACAGAGAATATTTGAAGAAAAAAAGAATGTTCTATACTTTTATGTATTTTTCAATAAAATTAGAGTTTATTAATCAACATTCTGCATATATTGTAGAGCTTGTGATAAGTATTCTTTATGGAATTAGGCTATGTGCACAAGTATAGATTTATGTAGAGGGCACAATACGTCAGTGTGTTCTGTGGTTACAGCACCTGTATACTACGGCAGACACCATAGGAGCACAGTATAGGAATCCCCTGAGGCAAGCTGTTATCAACCGTTATTTGCACTTGCAAATCTGTTTGTTCTATGTTTTTGCCTGTAGCTACCTAAAATCCTTTAGCCAAAAAGGAGCACTAATATATTATAGTCACTAAAACATTTTTAGTTTTTATTTCATTTCTTAATTTAAACCAAAATTATTTTTACTATTTAACAGTTTTTAACCAAAATAAAGAACATTGTTTTTCAAATACATCATTACATGTTTACACATACATAGAAGTTGTATTTGAAAAAAAAAATGTATGTTTATATATATACATTATTATATACAATGTATATATAATGCATATATTTTATACAAAAGAAAGGTGTTTATCAGAAATGCTTTAGTAGAAACTATTGAATACTAATTATTACAGTTACATAATACTTCTAAAGTTTTTATTCTATTTCAAAATTTACAGCTGTCATATTAACAAAATTTACACAACTCTATTCTTATAAATCAATTCAAGTTTTGTATGATTGTTAATTAAAGTATGTACAATGAACTGCAAAATTGAGCGTACTTTAGTGTGAAATACTTATTTTGCGAGATACAAATATTGAGACAATTTAAATATACTACAATGGCTAATGACAATTCCATAAAACGCGTATTTTTATAGTATACATTGTTTTCATTTCCATTTCTACAGTTTTGCATCGGTACTTGAAAGAGATATTAAAGTAGATGATTTTTAAAAGAACAGTCACACATTTATTTTTAAATAATAGTGATAAAATATATTGTAAAGGGAAATCTTCACAAAAAATTGTCAATAAATTTATATACAAAGGCACATTTCGAAATATGATATATCAAGGAAGAAAAAAGTTCTCTTCAAAAACAATGAATAAATAGTACGAAAACTTTAAATAGATGTTCAATAAAAAGAGGTCAAATTCGTGTTAATTGAAACAATTCCTTCAATTTTAAGTAATTAAACATAGTACGTGCAAATAAATCAAGAAGAATTGTAAATTTCTGATGTGTACAGATTAAATTATTTACAATTTTTAAAAAAGATTATAAACAGTCAAGGAAAATTTCTGGAACAATGTTATACATATATGATATATATACAATCTTATAGATTGTATTCAACAATCTAAAATATGCATTGTAAATAGTTAAAAACGTCATCCTAATCGCCGTTAATTAATCTCGTAGAACATTTATGAAAGGAACTGAAGATTCAGCTACAAAATTGTAATGTAATGATCAAAGAAAATGCCAAGAGCAAAATACCAATAACACGGAAAAACATTTTTATTATACTTCTACAATATGAAAATAGTAATATTGATGTGGGACGCTTACGAGCAGAAATAGTGCTGAAGGACATTTTCATATAGATTTTTTTACATCACATTTAAGTGCCGGAATTCACCTACCCACATGATTTATATTCAACTCGAACGACCTATTTATTTGAACGATTGACTATCAGGCAAAAGCGAGATAAGATACGCACGTGGAATCGAGTTTCCGGTCGCTGAAAGCATGCAATGCGAGACTCGCTCACTCTCAGTTTATTTCATTCAAAGGAGTACCTCCTTTTCAAACGATACGTGCAAAACGATCTTAGATACGAGATAAAAAATTGCTACTTACCCCGCTTTCAAGTCAGCTAACTGTCCTGAGGGAAAGTAACGATTTCCAAGAATCGATATTCTTTATCTTTGATCAAGATCGAGCCTATTATATACCTTGTAAAGTAGAAAAATTAATGCAAACACGACCCGATTCGAACTATTTTTTATTTATCCTATATTTAAATTATTTCTGAAAAATGTATAATTAAAAATAGTTTGAACAAGATTATGTTATATTTATTATCTTTGGGAAAACTTCATCAATAATCTATTGATAATACTCTCATAAAGATACAGTAACAAATATATAGACTTTTACTTTTATTTACGAATAAAATTCAATTTTGCTGGCGTATCTTATTACTCTCGCCTACTAGCTGCTCGAATTGATAGGTCGTTAGTATTGAATAAATATAAACGGTGCCAGGTATATTTTTCTTTCAATTATTCAATTAATATTGTACTGTAGGTTTAACACACACTGAATCGAAACGTGAAATGATATGATAAAGGATCGAATATCCAATAGCAGATCTATCATTAAAAATATGTCGTTAAAGTTAAAACCTTCTAAAGGAATTAATAATACTATAATTTATATACACATAGTAACGTACGATGCTTATTGTTCTTGTATCTATTTCAAGAATGCTCTGTCTCAGTCACGCGTTTTTATTTATCACTAGAGAAATAATATATTTATCTATTAGTGCAATTTTCTAATTGTACGCTCAATTTTGTTTAACAAAAATGTATATACCATTTTAATATCTTTATTGATAGAACATATTCTTTATATACAAAATTTATTTACTGAAGAATTTTAGTACAATTTTATTTTTTCAATAAACATAGTAATATGTACTTCTTGTGTGGCCAAATTTGAAATCGTAGATATAAAATATAAATTAAGTGATTCTGCAAACAGTGAGTTACATATATATTTATGTCTTCTCAGCTATCGATACCAAACAATTGATATTTTCGTTTTGATATTATTGTATTTAATAATTATTGTAATATTATTAGGAATAAGTAATATATTCATTAAGCTTCCAACCTAAATCAACTTGAAGAAAAGGATAAATGTGTAAATCAGCAGGAACAAAGTATTACGAAAGTGTTCCTGCTTTTGTAAAGTAGTATTGAATATAACTGTTTTCGTTATAGTCAGTATATACTTTCTTGAATCATTTTCGCGATGATAATAATTACAAATATGGAGGACATAGCTAATTAGCCACTGATTTTTATGGATTTTTATATGATTATTTTACATTGTAAATAAGTCAATGATATGTCCAGAAATTTGAGAGTTTGAAATCATGAACGTGGTAAATATTTCGAGTAACTATATTGTTGCGTTTTAAACAAATTCAAAACCTACAGAAATATTGGAATAATTACAGCATATTAAACAACAATCAAGAATCGTATCTAGAACTTTAGTTTAAATAAGTTTATATAAGTAATTTGATATTTCGTGCAGTATTTGCCCATTAGGGCAAATTAGGGTTTTATATATTAAAATCCAATATATTAAACGTGGAGCATTCTACAGCAACAATTTATTATAATATGAATTATATACGGTGTTTCTTTTAATGCGAGCATGTAAAATGTCTCAGTTTTTTGAAGATACGGAAAAAAGTAAAAAAAGTGGATTGTGTGTCTACGTGACAAGTATTTTGATAAGAAACAATTTTTTATTATAATTATACTTTACAAGATTTAAAGATCATGGATATTCTTTTTTTAATGGAATAACATTTTCATTGACACAGTAATGTAACTTATAAAAAATAACTTTAATCGTGAATAATATGTTAACCTTCAAATGACCTTGATTAACAAAATCCACGTTTATATGGTGAAAAAAGAAACTATACGCAATGTTTGTGTTTCAAATATGTAACTGCAGTGGGGTATCCTGCAATAAATTAGTTCGTTCTAAAACCGTGTTTATTATAACATTTACACACTTAGTGCTCGCGCACGCATACACACATACATACTTGGGTACATACATATGTATGTATATAACAAATCATATAAAAGAGAAAGGAGAGGAATCGTCAATTCTATTTCTCTTAGAAAATAGATTTGTGGCAGGTTCATTTGTTGCAAGTCTTTTGAAAAGTATGTCCAAACATGTCTTTTTCAACCTGAACTTTTGAACATTCCAGAAATAGACCATTAGAATATCATTGAGATGATACTAAAACAAATCAGATCAATTTCAACAGCGACAATATCTGGATGATATTCTTTCATGATGTTGGATGGTGTTTGTTAGTAGGAAAATAATTCTTTAAGTTTCTTTTTTGGAAAGTCAGGAATTTCTTCCTGGTTCTCATCCTCGTTATAAAAACTTCCTACTTCTTGAATGGCGTCCATTGTAGTTTTTCCCAATTCTTCCACGTTGGCATCATTGATCCCTAAATCCATAGAATATAACCGGTTATTCATCTGAAAGTTAAAAATCTTCAAAATCTCCTGAAGTTACAATTTTACACCATAATGATTTTCAAACTGATTTTAAGCGTCTAATAGTAGAGTATGCAGTATTTTCTTGATAAATGTGAAAGCTTCGAAACCAAAATTCACATTTATAAAGGATTATCCATAAAATTCTACGCCTTATGTATAGCTTATGCTGTCGATAGTTTATCAGCAGCGACAGCCATTGAAAAGAACAGAAAACTAAAGAGAAAGAGAGTCACTTGATTGTTTACAACATTAATACAATCACATTTTTTAAATTTTCGTTTTTTTTTTCCTATAAAATCTTTATCGACATATTTGTAAGATCTCCCTGATTAAAATAAGATCTAACATAAGATAATTTGAATGAATGATATTTACTCATTTAACAATTGGTATTAAGTCGATATTTCTCATTTATTAACTAAGTCTCTTTTATTCATACTTATGGTGGTTGTACAATGTGATAAAACGTAACTCGGATTCTGTAAAATATGGTTTCTTTAACATTTATCGTTTAATAAATAAATAAATGTGATCTAAATTATATCATGTGTGGTTCCACTTTAATACGAAGAATCTGATAAATACAACAGTAACGTTTTCATTAACATAAAATCAATAATAAAAATAGTTCATTTTTGCATTAGCATTGTTTCATTAACGCACAAACATTTATTTTATTGTGAAGCATATTAATCACTTGACTAGCTCCAGGGAAGTTTTCATATTTATTGTGGATCTCAGTTTCACATTTATCGTGACAACACTGTAGTGACATAGCACACAGTTTTTGAAATTGGTGATTCCTTGGTTAATTATAGGTTGCAAAAGAGGTGTCGTTTACGTGGCTACGAACGAATGTTTATGAAACTAAATTTACCTAACAATTCATCCATTAAATTGGAAGTGTGAGTTGAAGTATTATCCGTAACTAAAGGAGCCAGATACTTTAATTTAGTATTAGTTTAAGGTTCAACCTTAAACCTAAGTCTTGGAAAGAAATTTTATATTGTAGGTATGAGATAAATATCGGTATGACAGGGTGTAAATGAACAGTGTTTGGTACAGGGAATGCTTCCGAGCGAATGTTTATAGTTTACAGTGTGATATTGGTTTCAAGAGTGTGAATGAATCCTTGGAATGCGTCCAGAGTTTTTAAATTGCAAAAGACAAACGAATCAGTCGAGGAAAGGGATTTGTCAAGTATTATATGAATGGGTCGTGATCAGAAAGTCGAGGTGCTTAACACTCTTTTATGAAGAATGACAAGCTAAGTCAATTGATGTAGTACAGAACATATAATTCCATTTTAAAAAATGTTAATCTTTATATGTCCTTTACACATTCACTTACAAAAATTCCAGTCGTATCACAATTATCTGAATAATTTGAAATTATTCAATCTTTCTCTAACGCCTTTTTCGATATAATTAACAGTTTCGAAAATATTTCAGCTTCCAATTTCAAGTGACTAATCCTGTATAGTGATTGTATTAGGTATCCATTAGTCAAATTACAGTAAGTTAATAGATATGAAGTAACTTTTATATGTTCAACAGCAATTTGGAGCATCTAATTGAAGATTTATATGTTATTTAAATTGCGTAAATATTGCGTTAATAAAAAGATGAAGTAGTAAATTCAACATTGTCTTTTATTTTGTTTTACTATTGATTTCCTAAAAATGTCGTGTATTACATTAAATTACCATTTTTTAACCAAACTTAATTCATACCAATACCAAAAATCCCAATGGTTTGGAATCAATAGCTGTTAGGATATCTCTAGGTATGTGACTCACTGTACAAACAATGGTAGTGAAAGGCAATTATCATAAAAATTACCGCTTTTATGACTGTAAATGTTCTTTAAAGATAAATGCGACTGTTTGCTTGATAAAATAACATACATTTATCAATTGTTTTATACAGGCCCCAGTTCATAATAGAATATGTGTTAAATTATCATTACAAAATTTCAGCTAAAATTCATACTATATAACAGTTGATACAGTTTGACATCACCCATAAAAAGTGTTTAAATTTATTACAAAATTTTCAAACTGTATCGAATATCTAGGTTATAATAATGATACTTAAATCATGTACATGAATTCATACATCCATTATTAATTTACTTATTTCAAAGCAACCTTTTTTTATGCAAAAATCACTACATAGTCATCTTTTGTGTAAATAACAAAAATGATGATGGTCTGGCCATGGGTATGTATAATAATACATATATCTACTTAACGTAGTATGTAGTAAGCTTATTTTGCATGCTGCACACTGATTTTTGTTATGATTGACTGACCATTTTAATGACATTTGAATATTACACTTAATACTATCAATATCCAATAATAACTTTTCCTAATAGACAGATATAAGAACAATCAATGCATTTATGTTGCTATTTCGCTTGCCTTTTAGATTATGCTTTGTATAAAGATGTCTTTTTTCTTTCACATCGTGTAAAGGAAAAGTCGTAATATGAAATCAATTATTAAATTTGTTGAACATAAAAAACACAGATGCAAAAGAAAGTGTAGTAAAGTAAAAAGTCTGATATACACACACTTAAATGTAGGTTATTTAGGAGTGATACGTTAACTTTGGAAGATAAAATTAAGATAGAATCGTAGAATTTCAAAAAAGACTAAGAATTTCGTACAAAAAAGCTATAAATTGAAACATCAAAGATATTTTAAATTCGCTTAAGTTTTTTTTCTTTACGTAAAATCTATTTTGAACACAACCGTAAAAAATATAATGGCCAAATCAACTATATCAAATGTTATGTGATTTTATTGGAATTGTTTCAGGCAGATAAACCTCAAACCCAATATTAAACACATACTTTTTTCAACATTTCCAATAAAGTCACATGTCATATAATCTCTAACAAGATATAAATTTTACTTCAAATGTACATATCTTTGAAATGTTCTTATAGTTTCCATGTATAACTAAAACCATACCACCATGTGATATTCTTTACGAAATCAAATTAAATCTTCATCATTTTCTAATGCAACATATTTACAAGGCAAATCAATTTATCGAATATAATATGTCACCATACCATAACCATCCATTGCATTGAATTTCAACCAGTTTTTAAGAAATTTTAATTCAGTTATACTAATAAATATTATTTAAAATCTAACAGGTATAATCATAATTTAATTTTTTCAGATAATCCATTAAATAAGAATTGCCATGCTTATGACACTCTTATATTTCTTCTCCCTTAGAAATAGAAAAAATTATTGATATTAACAGCTTGAATATAATGTAGTATTGTTTGGTAATCCATATTTAAACAAAATTTTTAACTGATTTAAGATATTTTTCTATGTTCAAAGCCGTTGTCTCTAATTTTATTACAGAAGGAAGAAAATTTTTTAATACTCACCATTACTAAATAGTAACCTTCTATAAATAAGTATACCATAAAATAGGTTTAATAAAATTTATTCGATTGATGATACTTCGAAGATTTGTATTTAATGAAAACATATGTTTTATGATATACGTTTAGTGATACTATAAGTGAAGAAAGTAAAAACTTAAAAATATGTAAAACAACATGGCGCACACAGAAGGGGCTTCAATTTCATTTTTTTTATGAACAAATAGAGTGTGCATTATATGTTATTATTCAAAATACGTGTTTTCATTAAACAAAAAAGAAGCATTTATAAAGTCAGTTACATCCCTAATTGAAAATCTAACTTCTAAATGAGGTTTTACACAATAATAGAACATAGTGATATATCACCAACGTATTTTTATGAAGTATTTCGATGATAAATATTGAAGCCAATGATTTTGGTGTGGTGGATCTATAATTAGTAGTTTATAAGATATTTAATATTAAATTTTGTACAACCATTTATCTGCTAATCTGCAAACAAAACTTTCCAGTAAAAGAGTAATGTATAACTAATTTACTAATTAATAAACAAAATTTTCCAGTAAAAGTGTAACATATATGGTGAGGCATCTGCCTATCATGTTATTACTTATTTGACCGCAGTTTTGAGACTCGTCGAAATTTGTTCTAATAATATAAATTTTTTTCTTCCTATTATTTACGTTTGAATATTAAAAAACTTAAATTCATTTAGTTTATATTCATCTTGTGAATACAAATAAAATACTGTAGAAGCATACAGTATTCGAATTTATTTTTAACACTGATATAAATAATAGGAAGTTTGTATGATAACAACAACAAAAAATGTGTAAAAAAAAACAGTATCATCAAAAAAAGCCCTAACAAGACCCAAAACCTGTAGCCAAAGGAGTAGTAGAATGGTAAGTAGGAACTTTACCAACTACATTATGCATTTAATATTTGTGATTGTACTTCAGTAAATAAGCAAGCGTCAAAAGTTTAATACTAAACATCTTGTAAACTTTTATTAATCACATGTCCACCAAATCATTAGCTTCAATATTTCTTTAATATTTTATGCTCTATAAGTCTGCAAAATCTCATTTAGGAGTGAGACACAATTTTATTGAATTTATCTTATGTCCTATTCAAAAACCTGCAGTTTTGATCTGATTCATTATTTTATAAACAATTGTATAATAAATCAAAGTTATAACTTCAAATCATTTGTCCTGTATGTACATATACCGGGCCAAAGAAAAACTTGTCTATACTATCACAGATACATGAAAGCCATCAATAGAGATGCGACCTGTACCTAAGCACTGTGTGGTGAGAAAACTAGGCCCGCAATAGATTATACATTATCAACTGTTACATAATACAAATTCTACAGTGTGTAATGTTACATAAAGATTTATAGATCTTGATACAAATTAAGAAATACAGTAAAAAATAATAATATAGGTATTAGAGAAATTAAAACTTTGCAATAATATGGTAAATTAAAGGCTACAGATATGCACTGATCAAACTGTTTCAACTGGCAAGATGATACGAGATAAAATTAAATCTTGGTACATTAATTACCGATTACCAACTTGGCAAGGCACTTATCGATATTTTTTGTAATATTCCTAATAACATTTATACTGACTATTACTAACGTTTACAATGTTTATAGGACTTCTTTTTTGAAGATACTCTGTAGACTTACTGATATTATTATTATTAATGTTCTTATGATTAATATTATTGTTGTCGTTATTATTATTACTACTGTTGTTGTCGTCATCGTCGTTGACTTCGTTCTCTTTTTTGCATTTCTATGAGTCCTTCAGCTATATAACGGACTCTTCTTCAAATCATGCGCCTATTCTTCGTTGTTGTAAGATTTTTCTAACCATTGTTGCTGTTTTTGGTAGTATTGCTTTTTGTACATTTATGTGTATTTGTGGATATACGCCTATCCTTGTTAAATTTTGTAGGAATTTCTTTAATGTAATGCCTTTTATACATATAATTATACGCATTATTGTAATTGTTTCTTGGTCCCATATTGTTTTTATTTTGATCACCAACGGTGTGTACTTCCTGATATTTCCCTGTTCCTTTTATTAGGTTTATATTGTTCTGTATTGCGGCTAGGATAGATAAGCTAAATCCCAAGCTGAATGAGTGGAGGAAGATAGCTAAGCAAGTCGACATTTACTGCCTCTCACCGTGCAATTTAATGGGAGAATTAACCAGTGTTCTTACTGTCATCTCTAATTAAGAAATGAAATACAAATATCGCGTCTCTAATTAAGAAATTAAATACAATAGGTATACCTGTTACGTTCTCTCACCCCCCTAGATGGTAGTGAAGCTCAACTTTTTTCTAGCTGTCTTTCCCTAGTTCTTCGGCTTGGGATTTAGCTTATCTACCTGGCTAATCTGATTGCAATATTTATTCAGTATATCTTTTTTGTATTTTCGTTAATTAGTGTAATATCTGATGTATTTCTTTATGTAGTTGTAGTTCTTTGATATGTTTCTTTAGTGTGTTTGAGACTACTATATTACTGTTGCAGATATAGTAATTTGATGTATTGATTGATTTAATGTTATTGTACATTATTTTTATTTCTGTTGCTAACGGTTTTCCATTTTTCCATTTTAGTTCTATACTTTTCTTATAAATTGTCGGTTGAAATTACGTCTATGTTTATAATATGTATTTTGTTTGTCTCTTTTTTCCACAGCATTATGTTTGATCTATTGTGGATTATGGTACGATCAGTTAAAATACTGCTGTCTATTATTAAGTATGTAGTCGTTGTTTTATACTATCGTTGGTGGTTTGTATTTATAGTATGCTGTTGTTTGTTGCATTAACCCATTGTTTGCTACTAACTGCTGGTGAATGATCTTTGCCACATTGGCATGCTTTTGTATTTGGTTTGTGCTTGTTTGAACATCCTGTAATCACATGTTTAATAGTTTCCCATTGTGCGTTACATCTCTTGCATTTGTTTGTATGTTGGACTCTTTAATTATCTGCTTGAGATAACTTCGTATTGGTATTACCTGATCCGAAATGGTGATTATGAAACTCTCTATTTCGGGAAATAGGAGTCCCCTGTTAAATTGTATAAAAGTAAGTTCTTTGTTTATATCAATGGGGTATTGTCCGTGCAGCGGTTTCTTTTTCCACTGTGTCGGCTTCTGCTCATTTGTGATCATGGTAATTTGTTTATTGGTGTTAGCCAGATTTAGTGGGATAATTTTTGTTAGATTGGACTACTGGTTTTATAAGGTTTAATTGTGTTCGTTTAGTATAAAAATAATTTCGTAGATTTTGTATTTGTGCGCGGTGCAAACTTATCACGTTTATTATTCCTCGTCCTTCGTGGTAGTGTCACACATTTTGTGATTGTTTTTAGATGGTGGTACTTTGTTTTTTTTAGGGATGTCCTTATACTCCTTGCTACTTGACTGATTCAGAACCACACGATTCAACTAATTTGTGATTCGCCTGTGAAAATACGATCCCACAGTATTTTACACTTATCAATTCCAAAATGCATTTGTATGTCCTGACTTAATTGTTTTACTAACTTTAATATGTTCTATAGGTTACTTGATGTGTTACTGTATATTTTGAAGTAATCTACATAGAAAAAGCGTGTTAAGTTGTATTTTACATTTACTGAGTTTACTTGGTATCCTTTACGCGTACTAATCATTTTGAAAAACAGATTTATGAACAGAAGAGATAGTGTGCTTAAATTATCTCCCTGAAAAATACCCCTTTTTATACGAATGTTGTTGTTTGTTTGTGTGCTTTGTCCTATGGTTAGTGATACCGCGGTTTTCCATTTGTTCATCAGTTTCTGTATTGTCTGAATGATATTTAAACAAATTCTGTACGTTTGTAGATGATCCAAATGTGTGTAATACTATTGTTAGTTTTTTTGTAATCTTTAAAATATGCATATAAATTTCGTTAGTTTGTTCGTGCTTGATATGTTACTATTTCATCTATTATTATTTATTTCTTGCATCTGTGAGTTTCGGATTTGCAGCCCTTTTGTTCCTCTGCTAAAATATTTTTATCGTCTATATGTATCGTTATTATTTGTGCTGTACGTCCTGTTAGTAATTTGTCTAGTGTATTTATTATTATTATTGTTGTTGTTTTTGTTAGTATTATTACATATAATTAGTATTACAAAACATAAAATATTCAATTATTATACAATTTTATAAGCTTATACTCATTTTCTATATGCACGCATTTATTTCCTTACTTTAATAATATATTTGCAAGTACCAGAAGGATTAAGTACATTTTTAACTTTATTACAAGTACAGATACATCATAGCTATTTGAAATTTATGTTTATCAACGTTAAAAAATTAATTTCATTTATACAATTTACTACGTCGAGGACAACTCTGCACCTAGAATTCATGAATAAAATTTTGCCTTGAAACCGTGGATTAGTGTATTTCTAATACGATTTATCCGCTGAGATGTAAATTTCATTCAGTGAATAATGAAAAAGTATGGAACAGAGTATTTATACAACAAAGCATGAGAAGATATGGAACAAAGTATTTATACAGCCAAGTATTAAATTATATAAGTAATACATTAAGTATTAAATGAAAAGATTATTCAGTAGATAGATAAATCACATCTTTTCGTCAAAAAGTATGGTGAAGTATTCGTCTTCATTAATTTAAACAGATTTAAAACTAGTAATATGTTAAATCAATCTCCCCCTCTACTTTCGCTAACTTTTAATATTACGTGGACTACATTATACTTCAATTTCACAAAAATTTATTAAATCTAACGCAAGAAATGATCAACTTGTTATGAAAAAAAATAAAATTCGAAGGGCCTCAAGCAAAGGATAATGTAGTTTTAGCGAATCAATGCCAAAAGATGACAAATCTGGATATTCTTTCAAAATTGCAATTGCATTTTACGCCATTGCGTTAATTGTCGACGGATAATAATTTTATAACAAAGTGCAAATAATGCTCAAGCTACTATTACATTGCTATTAATTTTGACTATATACATTTTCTAATCACTACACAAATAATCCGTTTGCTACTTTCTTATTAGTCGTGGAACGAAATTTACATCTTAACGGTTGAATCGTGTTAAAAATACTAATACATTAGTACATGGTAAAAAAAGCAATATGGTAATTCTACATAAGAAAATTAAGCAGAAATGTTGAATAAAATTTGTTCGTACGACGCTTTGCTTTTAAGAAACTTGATTTTGAAAATTCCTCTTAAGTATTATTAAGTAATAGAAATAACGAATAATGGATAGATACTATATTAACCAAGTCGTACTAAATCGTACGTTTTACTCGTTGAATTATAAAATTTGTATTTTTTAAAAACAAAGCCTCGTATGGAAAAATTTTATTCTGTATTTTTAATTCATTTTCTCGTGTAGTATGGTCATACAGCTATTTATACAATCAGTCGTTAAATATCATGTATACACAGGCTAATTAAAAAAAAGATTTAAGACTTTAGAAATTTATAGTGGTCATCGAAAGAAATAAAAAATGTTTAATCAACATAGATTCTACAATCTATTTTCTACTTTTGGAATAAAATTCACTTTTGTTATTTACAAACATTTGATCCTGTAAGTGGGACACACGCAACAAATTGAATGTAAACCGAGGAATTAGTTTGAAAGTATCGGTTTAAGATTGTCAACACGAGATCACTAATACAAAAAAGGCTACTTTATAAACGCAAATATAATACAAATCTTTAGTATCCATTTAGTATTGAACCAAGTAATATTCTCGAATTCTTCTCTGTCTACTGTTCTAATAACTCGAGAATATCATTTATTACAATCAATACTTAACAGATCCTAAAGAGTATTATGTTTGCATCTATAAAGTAATCATCTTTGCATCTATTAGTGATCTCGTGTTGAAAATCTTATACCGAAACTTCTAAACCAATCCCTCTGTTTATATTCATAACTTGCTGCGAAGAGACAGAATCGAGTGTTTATTAATAACAAAAGTTAATTTTACGCCGAAAGGATTGATTGTAGGGTCTATGTTGATTAAACATTTTTTTATTCCCTTCGATGACTATTATAAATCCCCGAAGTCTTAGGTCCTTTTATCTTACCACCTTGTATGTACACATCTTAATTTGTTTCGATATGTATTGATTTAAAACGAATGTGTCGGAGTGTCAGTCTGTCACAAACACGTTGGTGTGTACAAATCAAACTTTTCGACATTCTTAATGAATTTTTGCAACGAAACGACACTCTAATAGTCTCTCGTACATCTACATACCTTGCTCAAGAATCGTCGTTTCGGTGGGGACCACTTTTCCATTGACGCATTTCCTATTTCTGTGATAGTATGGACAAGTTCTTTAATACTCTATGTATACTGACGATAATAAAAGTTGTCGCAAGGTTATCTGCTCCGCACCAACCAACAAGTCTGTCCAAAAGAAGTGAGACTCTGATTGGTCCGGAGTTGATCACTTTCTCCTTCTCACGCGACACTTTCACGACTGCCTGTGTGGATGTGTACGTGTATACTTATATACGATACATCTAAATATTTTATGCGTTTATCTTTCAACGAGATGCATTAACAATATTTTATATAGTTTTATGTAACTCTATTCAATTAGAAATAGAAAAATTTTGATAATATGAACAATTAAAGATATCTTAAATCACACCTCTGCGTGCATTAAACGCAAGAGACTTATGCAACAACAGAGTGGCATTGGAGCATTGTTATCATGTCTAGTGTGCTAATGTGGTTGTGTCTTGTCTGTTGTGTCGTTAGCAAGAGCACGCAGGCTTGAATCCCACCGAATCCATGACACGTGCATTGATTAGTGATGATAATATCGCCCGCCAGTCTGCCCTTGGTCCTGTCCAGCTGGGGTATGTACTCCATGACTAGTTAATCCTTCCCATACATTATTATATCCTACATTCATTTAATAGAAAATACTATCACCCCTAAGAACTACATCATTAACAATTTTAATGACATATAAAGTTTTTAAATTTTGTATTACTTTCACGATAAAATTTTATTTATTTCTACTACATCATTGAAACCTAATGCTTTATTTGCATATAATAAATAAGCATTATTATAAGTATTATGTAATTGAATATATAGAAGAGCAGTTATCGTATAAATATCTAAAGACCTATGACTGTTAAAGGAAAGTAAAAGTGTTTGCAAAGAATCATTCTGTGGTGGTAATAAATCTTTTCATAGGTTTATAAGTGAAACGAGAATCCCCTTACTTTTTTAAACGGAATTAAGGCATATTACAGCTGATAAGAATTAACCCACTTATACAAAAAAAAGAATGTTTATTATTATAATGAATTAATGTAAAAGAAATTCTTTAGTCAGAGTTATTGAGAAATTATTACAAATTTGAAATTTACTTTAAAAAATATTTCCAAGGTAAGGTTTTATTTTGATCTATATTTCTATCTCTGTTAATAACAGCGGCGCATAATTGGGGTATTCTTTCAATTTCTCTCATTTTTGCACTATTATCCTCTTTTATTCTTCTTGGAATAAAATCCACAAGTCTTCAGCAGACCTTGGAATTCAGGTATGAAAATTGGAACGGTAACGTTTAATTAGCATTAAACTAATTTTAATCGTACGTTTTGGATTCTTGTCGTGCTGAAAAGTACATTTTTCATAAACTTTCTTAATTTAAATTGTACGGCGCTGTTTTCTTGTATGTTCCTAATAGTCCTTGTTCTTAAAAACTCTATTTATTTGTATAAAGTCTACAACTGATTAACCAGAATATCTCCAATATATTACTGAACCTGCTTTGTAGTTAAGAGTAAGTATAATACACTAATATGACAATCTTTCTCTTATAAAATTTCTTACAAAAACTCACCCAAAGAACATTTTTTTCATTGCTCAATGCTCTAATATTTTTGTTGTTGAATCTATAACTCCATCTTTTAAATCTGCTTCTTAAAGTCTCAGTTACACTGTTAGAACGCTTGTTTTTTCCAAACTCTTTTTCTAATTGCAATTTCTTTATTTTCAATTACTACTGTTTTCCACAGTTGCTCAATTCGTTTTTTTACTTAAAAGAACATTGTTGCATTCTATATCCTTCGTATTAAAAACTACAAATCTTCAAGATAATTTTGATTCTTTTGCAATTTTACAATTATTGCGGCCAATATTATAATATATTATTATTAATGCATGCATTTTTACAATACGTTCTTACAGTCTAACAAATGCGAAGAGAATGAACAAAAGTATAAAAGTCTTCCCTGCAATAAGTTGATTGTGGCTGAACATTTTGTCATATATTTGATTTAAAAAAATCCACTCACTGGTAAATGAAGGTCATTAGCAACAATTTTTTCCTAACAAATAATCAATAAACATAAAAAGTTAATATACTTTACAACAGTTTATTGTTTATTTAATTCTAGACAATTTTATTTTGAAAATTGTCAGTAAAACACACTTTGGGCTTTACTTATTTGTAGTATTTCTTTTTTTTTTTTTCTAAAAAGTGATCACGCCTTTACGTACATTAAATGTTTGAGATATTTTGTGACGAGCTTCCTACAGTTAATTTATACGTCAAATTGATATTGTGTAAGTGATTGAGAAGTATGAAAAACTAAAGTTAATTGTATATGCAGTGCACTAAGTCATGTGTGATTGACAAGATCTCTATGATGTGTACATATCCATTTAACTAGTTTGAATCTTTGACTGTACAAATTGTGTGTCACTGCTTATGTGCAATTCTTGACATTGACTGTCAAATTGTAGTGGTGGTATATCGTGAACAAAGGCTAAAAAAGTATTGTCTGACTTTATTGCTTGAACAATATCACCTATGATTCGCGGTGTTAAGTTGGGTTGCATTCTGTTGTGCGTGGAGTTAATTATCACTCTTCGTGATTATGGTACTTTAGCATGGAAATCGTATGGTGCTTGGAAACCATCTTGGGACACAGAATGTCTTCGTGTAAGATATTAATAAAATACTGGGGGATATAGAACTCTAAAAAGTATACGAGTCTCTTGTTTGTACAAATAAAATATATTACAATAAAACATAGAAAGATACACAACACAATGATTTTACCTTACAGACCACACCTCAGAAGTTAACTTTTTCCTATGATCACCAATTAGCAGACCAAACTGTTATACAATGTACGTTATCCATTCTCATCTTAATCCTCTCGTAAATTAACTTCTAGACTGATGTTATTTGTCCACACGAGTGTCAAAACAACTGTTAACATGTTCTTCCATATACTGATACGAGAGAAGTCTTAATGTTGATAGCCATTTTCGCGAGTGAAACTATATAATGAATATAAAATGAATGAAACGAATAAGTTTTATCGAACGACAAAACTTATTGAACTATCTATTACTTCCGATTTATGAGATAACAAATAAATCTCAATGTAACCACTAAAATCGTCTATTAATGAGAGCACGTATCTTTTATTGCTCGGTGTGGCAGTTTGCATCGAGTATTATGTTCAGTATTTCTTTAGATCTTTTCGTGTTCTTTGGGAATGGTTTTTTATCCATTCTTCCTTGAACAAATGTTTCACACACTTTCTTGATTCTACATTGTTCAATCCCTATGTTTGACGCTAATCTTTCTTTGACCATCCTATATATTGCCTTGGGATCTCTGTGTCCCAACCTTTTGTATCATGAGTGGATGCAATTTGCTTTATGATCATTTATTGTTACAAATGCTTCGTGGTTCGTTTCCAATTTATGCAAACCCCCTGAGCTGTAAACTGCTACAAATATTTCATTATTCTTTATTATGTTACATTTATACTCAGAGAACTCGATTTTAAAGCCATTGTCAGATAATTTTTTAACTGTTACGTATCTTTCCTTGTTGGGCGCGGTTATGCATTTAATAACACTTATTCCTATACCTTCAATTTTGATTTATTTGCCGTTTGTTACCGTGATGTTGTATTTGTTGTTGACTTCAATAGATTTGAAGAAGTTTTTATCGATATACCATGCGTCTGAATAATATCTGTTTGAATTAATGTTGAAACAAAATTCATTATCGTGTTTTGTAATTTTATTTGCTTTTCCCTTTTCTTTCCAAATTTTATATTTTCGACAATGTTCATCCATGTGTCCTTTGTTTTACAAAAAATAGCATTTACTCGGACCAGTTGAAGTTTTCCCTTTGGAGGTGTGGCCATTTTGAACTTTCAGTACCGTATTCCAAATGGTGTACACGTGCATGGAGCAATTCAATCTCCTACAATATTCCTCGATTAATTTTCCTTTAATTGAATTCAGCTTCAAATCTTCATCCGATCTGCTTTCGAAAACATTTATCAAAGTGGTATATGATTCCGGTAAACTGCAGAGTATCATTGCTACGAATAAATTTTCTTCAATAATTATGTAAATCGATCATTCGATTAATATGATTCTCCATGTTCCTATTCTCCTCAAGCTTCAGGCTAGAATAAATTTTTTATTGAAAGCACCTGACTTGACAATGTAGACTTTTAATGATATTTTTGCAATGCTTACCAGGCCTCTTTTGCACTTTTAGCCATTTGGATATGGATTAATTGGCCGCCTTCCACCATTAAACTTATCGTAGACCTTGCCTTGTCGTTTTTATTTAGCCAGTTCGTGTCTGAAATCGCTATTCGTTTTTGGGCAGTTACTTTCCACAGGCTTTCTCTAATCAATCACATTTCCATTTTAAATTTCCACAAATGGTAATTGCTATTATTCCATTTGACTATCATCATACGTGCTCTTGTATATATTCATTTTCGTATCGTACTTTTTTAATACACACACAAATAATCGTTAAACAATTACATAATAACTGTGCTTAATATTCTTAATTTGTACGCTTAACAATATCTCGGAATGTTTCTCTTCTAAGAATGAATTGTTTGTCAGTTTTTAGTTTAAACCTAGTACTTCTATTGTTATTAATTCATGTTATAACCTAACATAAAAAAGTGGATCACAACTGACACTGTCAAAGTATCAGGAGAAAAAATGTATTATTTGTGCATCAATGATTTACTTATTAAACGAATTCATAAGTGTTTGTATTAAATTTTTTTCCCATCATTTTTAGCATTTATATGTTATTTTATTAAAACATTACACCGTAACAATTGTGATATTCCTCTAAATATTTTTCAAAATAGAGCTTTTACGAAAAAATGTTTCAAACCAAAATTATGCACAGTTTTATGTAGAGTAGGATCTCGAAATGACATTGAGAACATCTACATATTAAAAAACTAACAATACCATTTGAATCCCTTCCCAAAATCATGAAAGATCTTTTCCACTCTTTTTGTTTTTAATCAATTGTCTATAAGATACTTCGTTGTGTCAACATATGTATACAGAGTGTCTCACATAAATCGAACATCTCAGTCAGTGCTGTCCAGTGTAAGTTCTCCTCATGTACCTGTTTCTTCTTCGAAGAAGAAGTTTGTTGTTAATTCATGGATTATTTGCAAGACTTTCTAAACCAGAATCTTTCTGCTTCTTCACTTCTACCAATTTTATAGCTTCCCTTTTTATACATATATTATACACATTCGAATCATATTCCGTTTAACTTCACCATAAATCAATATCATATTCATTTTTTCTTCTTAATTATAACGATTCATGTCATCACCAGTAAACTATCAAGTAATGTAATCAAGATAATGATCTTTCATATCGTTCAAATTGTACTGTTACAAATTGTTTGAATATTACTAAACTAGAAGCGTAGTCAGACAGAATTTAATAAACAAAGCATTTTTATTAATGGGCTTTGCAACAACTGTAGAATAGTATAAGAGTAAAATACGAAGGAGAAGCATTATTGGTCTACTGCGAAAATGCCATAAGAAATGATATTCAATCGTTCACTTATGTCCAGAAATGTGTGTCTATTCATCTGAACAACTAACACTTTGAACGTCTAATAAAATAAACTCTCTTTGACATTATTCCAATTTGATCTAATTTTTCTTCCACAAGGTCACTTCAAGATCATGATGTTACTAAACTTGTCTTAATGCCAATTATAACATTTCATTATAAAAAATAGATGTTGATATATCATATCTGATAACTTCTTTTATCATTAAATATACATCTCAAAACCATTGAAACTCATCTTAATCATTTTTTCTTCAATAGCAACAGAATTAATTTAGATGTATGATTTAAGCTATATCTTCTACTCTGCTGATATTAAAGCCTTTCACTGCTTCAAAGAAGAAACTCTTCTTAATTCATACATATGTATATAGAATTCGACTGTTTTAAATCGTTTTAACCCTTGGATCGTGGATGACAAAACAGTCTAAAACTTCTAACATATTTTCTAACATATTGTTCAAAACTAACTTTTATACAGAAATTTGAGTAGCTTTATTCATTTATTAGTTATGTCTAGCCAAAGTGGAAACTAATTACAAATATAATGATTAAACATTGACAAGGATAAAAATGAAGGAACATATTGTTATATTTGAAATAAAACATATTTACATTTCTATAATTATATGCAATTTACACACAATACAGTTTTGTCAGTATGTACATCTGTACATCTATATTGCAAATATGTTGTAAACATTGTTTGCATTTGTTAGTATATTTATTATCGTTGTCGACGATCTTTGGTTACAAAAGAGAAGACGAATGACGTGCAAAAATCTAAAATTTGATAATTCTCGCAAGTAGCAGATATGTTCGTTTGCATCATGAACTTGGGATAGTCGTAAGTAATATCTTTGTATATGAACTTCGTTTCTCTTACTTGATGCTACAAAAGAATACTGGCTACCGTTGTGTGTCAAATGGTCGAATGAGTCGTCTCACTGCTAATAGCAAAAAGAAACTTAAACGATCAGTTGCTAAACCTGTTCCCTGTTGCTTCGTCAGCTTGCAAATAACTCAAAGCAAAAATAAGAATATGTTTATACCCTGCAAATATACCAGTGGACTTTGAAAAGAAGCAGAGCAATTCTGAAATGCTTCACATACCGATGAGTGAATGTCGTACAACAATAAGCTCGTAAATATTTCCTTTGTAACAGGGGGTATTGTTGCAAGTATTCTATTCCCCTGTCCCTTCCTCATTTCTCTCCTCCCGTTATTCTATGCATGCGTAAGTGTTACTAACATTACACAACCAATAATAAAAAAAATGTACACCACAAACCAATTTATCTGAATATATCAGAGATGCATTTTGTTTTACAGATGATAAGTGCACGAATGTTGCATATTTACACAATGATCCAATAACTATACAATGTTTAACATGATTATAATTCTTCTAATATTCCTTTGCATTGTGAATTTTAATTAATAATAGTAAACTAAACTTTCTAAGGTGTGCTGTTACGGTTTTTATAGTAATTACTAAATACTTTCCTCTCTTTTTAAATATTTATCTATTTATATATGAGTGTATTATTCCTACTAAAGTACAACCGTATGTTTTTGCAAACATTTTCAACATACATTAGAAAACAGAAGTTGACGACACACGTGTTCAATGTGTTTTTATTAAATTATATACTATTTTATACTTTTATTATAATATAAAATAACATTTCAATTTTTCTAATTAATAATACATATGTATATTCATTCGTAAATATTTAGGACATCATAAAGGACCATGGCTACAAAATCATCATTTTTCAATAAGACCCTATCAAATATTGTTCCTTTTATATGAATATTACATTTGAGATATAAATAAGATTAAAATCGGGTACACAACCAATAAAGGTATTAGAATACTAAACGATACAGCTTGAAAACTATATAATATTAATAATATTAATTTACAATCTTAACTGTAGTAGTTTTTTGTACACAGTTGGAAACAACGTTTCCTATAAATTATTGCTGTTTTATTTTGTTCATACTGTATTTAATAATGAATTGTGCGTACGTACATGCGTGCGCATGCACGTGTACATTTTTTTCATATCAGATAGTATGTTAACTATAGTAGTACGTTTTTACTTTTGCTTCGTTCATTTATAATCGATACACTTTTATTAAAATTATTCTTTAAATAGTTTCGTCGCAGGAGTTATCTTAAGGGAACGTATTCCTGCATTTGAACGTATGCTGTGGCGTGCATGTCGTGGTAATGTATTCTTACGTCAAGCTGAAATTGAAACTCCTTTGGAGGATCCTTCAACGGTAGGTTAAAATCCAGAACTGCTTACGGTATTCTATTTTCTTTTAAATCTATTTAAACATATTTTAATTTTTCATTGTAGGGGGACCAAGTTTTCAAATCTGTATTTATCATATTCTTCCAAGGAGATCAATTGAAAACACGAGTTAAAAAGATCTGTGAAGGCTTTAGAGCTACCTTATATCCTTGCCCTGAAGCACCTGCTGATCGCCGTGAAATGGCTATGGGCGTTATGACACGAATCGAAGATTTAAATACAGTCAGTTACTTTCTCTCAATGAAATTGTTTTCTATAATTGTCCACACATTTCAAAATACAGTAGTTGCTCGTTTCAAGATCAAAAATCGGGAGCGTCAATTATCTTGAACGTAGGAACGATGAAGAATATTTTGTTGCAATCACCTTGTTGCGTTTATTGAACGAGTCGCAAATGGAAATAGGGTCCATCAGATTCTTTTCCATTAAATTATAAGAAACCGATACATCAAAACAGTTCACGTATCCAAGCTTCACAGAATGCTCGTGGATGGTGATTTTTAACATTTTTGCTAATTTACGTATCATATAGCATGGATTGTTTTCGATCAGTGATTTCATCTGATCTTCTTCAGTCAAAGAGTCAGTGAAAAGTCCTCTACTGAAAGAGGGACAGTGAGCAGGGTTGCAGAGCCTCTTAACACCCCTGCTGGCGAGTTCACGCTGCTACTCTGCTGCTTCCTTTTGCGACATTACGTGTTCGCATGATCATCCAATTTTTCTCACTGCCAATATATAGCCTTACTACGTCCCTTCAATTACCACGTCTCCCCCAAATATACCCACCAAGAGACGATTGCTCAGGCAGGACATACCTTTAGAATGCACTGTGTCATATCCTGGTTACTGTGACAATATCAGCAGCACATCGTCACTTCCTTTCACGTATGGTGCAAGTGCTATCCGATGGCTTCGTACAGTACTTGCATCGTTCAGTAGATGAGGCTACTGAAACCTCTGCCCAGCCACTCTGGTACGAGTGGTCGAACAGCCCCGATAGTTCATTGGTCAGTTGTGGGATGAGTCGCTACTGACACTGCAGCAGTATGAACTGCTGGGCCTAGGGAGATGGATATATCCGAAATTCAACAACTATCGAGCATTGACCGCCCACTATATTTGGTACTCACTGAGTACAGAATATTTGCAATTGGTAATCAACTTTAGTAGTTGCTACACCGATACACATGCTGTGGCATTAGTTTAAAATTTGGTTAGTCGGCTTTTGTTTCCACAGCTACCGGTTTCTTCAGCTCGAATCAACGAGTTGTTTAAATTGAAGAAATGTAGACAATAGTAGAGGTGGGTGATTTATAATGTTAAATCCGGTAAAAAAAGCTTGATTTTGGAACGCGGAACTACTGTATACATTTAATTCGTTCAATTATTCATTCTTTAAATCTAATTATTTATTACAATTTTATTTAGGTTCTTGGCCAAACTCAAGATCATCGTCATCGAGTTTTAGTAGCTGCTGCAAAAAATATTAAGAATTGGTTTGTGAAAGTTCGAAAGATCAAAGCAATTTATCATACCTTAAACTTATTCAACTTGGATGTTACACAAAAATGTTTAATTGCTGAATGTTGGGTTCCAGTATTAGATATTGAAACAATTCAACTAGCATTACGTCGTGGAACTGTAATTGGGCTATAATTATTTCTATCAATACTGTTTAATTACTTTTAGTCAATAATTTCATACCATAATTTATTTCTATCATTTTAGGAACGCAGCGGCAGTTCCGTACCACCAATTTTAAATCGTATGGAAACTTTTGAAGATCCACCTACTTATAATCGAACAAACAAATTTACTAAAGGTTTTCAAGCCCTGATAGATGCATACGGAATTGCTTCTTATAGAGAAATGAATCCAACTCCTTACACTATAATAACATTTCCATTTTTGTTTGCTGTTATGTTTGGAGATACTGGTCATGGTCTGATCATGTTTCTCTTTGGTGGATGGATGGTGCTAAAAGAGAAACCACTAGCTGCGAAAAAATCTGACAATGAAATCTGGAATATCTTTTTTGGTGGTCGATATATTATCTTCTTGATGGGTTTATTTTCAATGTATACTGGATTTATATACAATGACGTATTCTCCAAGTCTTTAAACATCTTTGGTTCATACTGGAGAATTAACTATAATTATAGTATAATAAAAGGACATAAAGAACTGCAATTAAATCCCAGTGAAAAGGATGCATATTTACAAATTCCATATCCAATAGGAATGGATCCTGTATGGCAATTGGCGGAAAATAAAATCATTTTTTTGAATTCGTACAAAATGAAAATATCAATCATTTTTGGGGTTTTACACATGATTTTTGGTGTAGTGGTTGGATTGTGGAATCATATGTACTTTAAAAGAAAAATTAACATAACTTGTGAATTCATCCCCCAAATTATATTTCTAATGTTCCTCTTTCTATACATGGTACTCCTTATGTTTATTAAATGGATAAAATATGGCCCCAATAGTGATGGTAAGTAATATACTACATTTAATATAAAAATGGTTGTATGATATAATTTATAATGTTTACTCTTACTTATAGGTAATGATCCAGAACATGGTCCTTTCTGTGCACCATCAGTATTAATTACGTTTATTAATATGGTATTGTTTAAAACTGCATCTGCCCCAGTAGAATGCGTAAGTCCTTGGATGTATGCTGGACAAGAAGGATTACAAGTACTTCTTGTAATTATAGCTGTTCTTTGTATTCCATGGATGTTATTAGGAAAACCTATTATGATAATGTACAATAGAAAGAAGCAACATTATCAGGTTAAATTACAATTTTAATAAAAACTTTTAAAATTAGTATATGAATTGAATAAAAAGTCGATATTTATTATCTTGAAAAGTTTCTCGTTTCTTAGATATCTATCCATACAATCACGATTTATAAATGTTTTTTTTTTTTTTTTTTTATGAATAAAACTAGATATTTCCTAACATAATGTTGACATTGGATATTTATATTTCGTATTACAGTAACTAATAAAATAAATAAGCATGTTAATTTTTACTTACTTTCTGTATTACTAGTTAAATAATCATGGAACAGAAAATGGTGATTTAGAAGGTGGTATTGATACCATACAATCAAACAATGGTGTACCACAAGGAGGGTACAAACAAGAAGAAGAAGAAATGAGCGAAGTATTAATTCATCAAGGCATTCATACGATTGAATATGTTCTTGGTAGTATATCTCATACTGCGTCATATCTGCGTTTATGGGCCTTATCTCTCGCTCATGCTCGTAAGTTACAAAATAGATATGCTGTTATATTTCTTATAAACGGATAATTTTAATGTTAAAGATGTATACAGAGAGTTCAACAGCAGATGTCTGAAACTTTAAAGAATAATTCTATCTCAGAATAAGACAAAAATCAAGAATGACAAAATTAAGTTTGCGTCCAAGTTATTATTAAAAATACGCATAAAAAGTGTCAAAAGTGGTCGACTCGTAGTCTGATACCTCGGGAACGATTGTTTCACGGTGAAGACAATGACTGGCAGTACTATGTAGAAAAACCCACTTACCCTGTAGATGACTTAATAACTCACGTCACGCTATAATATTGCTGTTCAGGTACTTTATAATACATCTATAACAGTAAGTTCCTCGTCTCTTAAAGTTTCGGACACCTGTTGTCAACCTTGTAATAGATTGTTCAACAAGTTTTATCGAACGACAAAACTTATTGAACAACCTAGTATATAATGTATATCTTCAGTTTAATTTACCGCAATGTATTTTAACACGTTTAGAATTATCAGAAGTATTATGGAACATGGTGATGAGAAATGGATTGACACGAGAAGGTTGGTCAGGTGGTATTATTCTGTGGGCTGTATTTGCGTTTTGGGCAGTTCTAACCATTAGTATTCTAGTACTTATGGAAGGATTATCAGCTTTCTTACATACACTTCGACTTCATTGGTATGAAATATTTTTATATATTGCGAATTATGTTTTCAAATCTAATATATACTTAGGAAGGTACAATTTGAAAATGTAGTTGTACATATATACGTTATGGGTGTCAACTAGCACAATTGCATTTCCTCGTGTTAAAAAATACTAATAGATTATCATGCTTCATTCATTTGTTTCGCTATTCAGCGCTCTACGTTGTATTTCTGGATATCTTTTATAAGATGGTCGAAAAGTTTATTCAAACAATAAACTATCACCTATCATTTTTGACGCTGCACGGGAGTAGCATGATATCAAGCATAATTTCTTTATTTGATACTCAAATTATTAACATACAAATGATACGATGGACCGGAATTTATCTGTTATTCGAACATCTCTGGCGAAAGTTAAATAACGTATCGTTTTTTGTTCTTTGTTTCGCAACAGCAACATATCGGAGAGAAATCGGTTGCGTAAGACTCCATGCGTAGATATGCCTATGTTAAGCTATGTAATGTTTTGATTTAATTTCATTACAACTAAAGTTTTCTCATATGTTATTTTTATAGGGTCGAGTTTCAAAGTAAATTTTATGCTGGGCTAGGATATGGTTTCCAGCCTTTCTCCTTCGAAATCATTTTGGATGCAGCACAATCTACTGTAGAAGACTAGAATGTATTGAAGTATAAGACAAAGTTTCATTAGCAGTATACTTCATCAGCAAACTTCCACATGGCTTTCTGTAGAATAGTATTATTGATATCATAATACGTAATAGCTAATATAAATTTGTTACCGTAAATTATCATTACGTATAAATATATCGGACACTATTTTCATTTATAAAGAAGACTTTACAAAAATGGTTGCTTTTCTAAAAACAATGAAATCACTTTCTTAATTTGCAATAATGCGTTAAAATGTATCTAATGTATTGTTATACAATGTACTATTTACAGAAACCTAATAATTAAATATATTGTTTTTAATGTTTTAATTATCATACTTTTACTGTATTATGTATTATTTACTTACGGAATTCACGAATAATAAAGAAATATAAATTGTAATTAAATCTAAAGTATGTAATAAAAGCATGAATGTTAAATGTAAGAGTATGTATTTAGTTATATTTATGATTGTACACAGCATGTTATGTTATAAACATAGCTTAAAAACCGTTAAAATTCTTGAAAAAAGAATCTCAATTTCGAATTATATCGGGTTAAATTTAGGTTCCTGCATCAGCTCCCACATAAGTTCTATGTAGATTATGAAACGTTTTCAAATTTATACTTTATATATAAATACATATATATGAAAGTTCCTTGATGATCGGATCAAATAGAGATTGAAACAGTAATGAAAATAACTGTTTTTAATTATTCTATAATTTTCATTAAAACAAATGTTTACCGAACTTTTTCACCTAAATTCATTGAAATATCGTTCTATTTCGTTTTTCAGAGTTGAATATGTTTTGTTATTTTTTAATATATTTCAAACCCGTGCGTTTAAATAATTTTTCAAAATTACCTTCCTCTATAATAATTGTGAAAGTTGAAGTTATTTCAACTATATTGAGATTTGAAATATCACTTTTAATACTATATAGACAATACAATATATTTTGAATTCTATTATAAATATGTTAAAGGCAATTCTTAATTTCTTTAATCACTAAATCTGTTAGTATTACATTATGTCGGAGATTCATAAATATTTCTGATGAAATAAGAATATCTCCAAATAATTTATGCTGCCGATTTTTCATGTTTATCACTATCTCCATGGCAAATTGATTTTTTGTTTCTATAATGCATCGCTGTCATATTTTACTACATCCATCATTTTATTTCATATTGTTTCCACTAATTTAAGATCGTCAATAATTTCATTGCCATAATCTTTCTAACGTATCCAGCGTTGAACTCCTTCTAATGGGATGGACAATACAAAATATTTCTTTTGCATATGACCGATAGTACAAACTGGTGTACGTAATTTTTTGTATTATTTTTTATCAACAATTTCAGATGTTTAAGAATGTCAGTAATATATCTTATTGTGATAATTTTTAAGTTCGCGTCTAAAAAAAATTGTTTAAATTAAATGATTAAAAATTCAAATTAAAAATTTGAACTTTCCTACAGCTTGTGAATGGATAACTTTGTCTTTTTCATCCAGCACAACTTCAATTAATTCTAATTCTGTAATGTTATCTGTACTGTAAATTATAAATGTATTTGAATTGGAACATTTTTCACAATCAAATATTTGTTTATATTCGCTATTTCCTAATGATCTGTTAAACCCCTTTTTCATATTCATGGTAAGGTTTTGCAATTGTTCATAACTTCATTTTTTTTAAATATCTTAAAAAAACAATAACATTGAAACTATGCTATCAAGGAGACCTTGCAGGAGGCCTTGCTTTCACCTCGGTAGACATAGAAATAATAGTAATATTGTTGCTATTGAGATAACAGTCTTTCTTTGCAGCTTGTAGACTTGAGTATTGTTTCTTTTGCAATACATCGTGACTGAACTGATATTGAATATCGCTGAAATATAAACCGATGGTACGGCACGTCAAAAAAATGTAATTTTTCAAAAAGTATAAAAAAGTTGCGACTTTTTCTTAACATCGAGAAAAAGTTCCGGAGTAGGAAACCTGAAAGCGATTAAAGACTTTCTAACATTGTATAATATATTGTGTTTATGAATTTGTGACAAATATTCATCGAGAAATAAAATAAATTTTTACCTTATAGAGGTAATACTTCATAATCACAATGCGACGGTTTATTTTTTAGGATTTGTCGGCAAACAATTCTAAAAACTATATTCTATAACAATATCACCATTGCATTTACGCAACAAGTTCGATTTGAAACCTAGATCACACTTACCAAATGTAATATTATCGTAACAAATTTTACGTTGTAATTTATTGATGATAAAGTTAAAAACAGTTAAAAAATGTATAGTTGCATATTCGTAAGCAGGATATACTAGAATGTGGTCATACTTTGAATCATGAATAGTCTACTTCAAATATCAGATATATTTAAAAGCCTAATAACTTTAATAATTTTTAAAATTAAAAAATTTCCTTTTAACTACGTATTCTTCAAATATCAAAGAAGTGAAAATTTAAAAGAAACTCTAGACCGGTACCTCTTTTTAAGATTAATTAAATTTTCGATATCTTGTAAAAAAAGATGTTTGTGTTACGCACTGGAAACATAATTAAAACCTTAGGAATATGTAAAAATTGTATTATTTTTTAAGATAATAAGAAAGTCCGCTGTAATTAAACATTACTATATTT
The DNA here is from genome assembly GCF_051014685.1 of Ptiloglossa arizonensis. NCBI lineage: Eukaryota > Metazoa > Arthropoda > Insecta > Hymenoptera > Colletidae > Ptiloglossa > Ptiloglossa arizonensis. The sequence continues at coordinate 9,587,421 of NC_135054.1, read as the reverse complement.
TCTAAATATTACAACAATATTAATTTTTTTATCCATTTGTTAGTTTTGCATAAAAGTGAGGAAGATACTGATCTACAATACGTTTGAAAAATACAGAGTGATACCTGTTACACGATTTGAATTGTACCGAATGCCCTGTGCTTTTCAACTAAGAAGTATCATATTTACCGCTGGCGATGGATTTATCTGTCTCTCTATTTTAAATAAACAAAAGACCATATAAATAATATCTTACATATACGATTCTCACCGATAACCGGTATCAGATAAAGTCACGTTTGCGTGATGTATACCGTGAAAATGTTAATATGTCGAATTCGCTGTATCATCTTGCTGCATACATCAAGAATTATGTTTTTTAATTATTTGATGGTATGACTGCGGCGTAACTTAATAACGCCTATTGTTCGAATTTATTTATCTTATATCGTTACACTCTATTATTATTCTATCATAAACTTTATGCCCGTTTATTATTTTTGTTTGTGGTATCATAGCTACTACAAAAACCATTCATTACATCAAATAGTTTCTTCTTATATTATTATTACTTTGGTTGCTCCATGAAAAAGCATATAATAACAATAGTGAACAAAGATTCAATATCTATTATTCACTGAAAATACAGTACATAAATATATACTTACCGTAAATGACGAAGATTTAACATACTTTTGCACGATTTCACATCTATTTCTGCCCACTGTGATGTATGTTATAAATATTTATTGTTTATACTTGTACTAATATTGATTTACTGAATCTTAATATTAATTTATCACAATATTTATATTATTCTAATATTAAACACTAATTTATATTGTATGCTAATTTGAAAATAATAATAATGTGATGCAATTATATTCTTTAGCTTTGAAAATTTGTTTCGTCTCTGTAGAATGTCTACGATAAGATGGACCTGCTTCGTTAGTCGTTGTTCATTCACCTTAGTTGTTCGTGAAATCTTTTATCTACCAAAACGCCCAAAATTTATTTAAAATTTCATGAATAAAAAATAGTTTCCTATATGAGTGCTCGTGTGACATTTGACGTATGGCATTATATTATGAATTTTTCGAGTCATTGAGACAATGAACAGAGATAAGAGATTTATCTTAATCGAAGGCTAATGCCTCAAGTATAACATTGCTGATAATCCGAAATGTCGAACACTTATAATGCTCGATCAGCGTTTCATGGACAGCGACAACCATAGAGAAGTACAATAAGCGAAAGATAAAAAATAATTGAGCTTATAACATTAATACAATCACATTTCTTTCATTTTTTATTTTTTTTCATGAAATCTTTATCAACACATTTATAAGATCTTCCTGATTGAAATGGGACCAAACATCTTTTCGATTCACACTTATCGTAATCATACAACGCGATCAAACGTGGCTCGGAATCGATAAAACCTGATTTCTTTTCCATTTACCGTTTAATAAATAACTATATGTAATCTGAATTATATCGTGTTTGGTCTCATTTTAATCAAAATGATCTGACAATTATATCAATCATATTTTCATTAACAATAAATCTTTGGGATAAAATAAATATGTAATATTCGATACCACATTCCATTCACATCGTAATAACTAAAAGAAATTCAGATTATGATAGGCTTCGTTGTTTACATGTTTGTGATAAAGAAAATATGTAATATTCAATACTACATCCCACTCGTACTATAATAACGAAGAGAAATTCAGATTACGACAGAGGAAAGTGTTCTCTGTCGTAATTGTGTTTACAATGTTTCTCAGACTTTGATAAAAAATGAATTTAATTTTGTCTTATATTACTTTAAATGCATATCTGATTTATCATGTTATTATTTGGATAATTCTACTGTATCATAACAGAATTACTTAATAATTATTCGTCATTGAGAAACTCATATTGTCACACGTACAGTTAATTAGAAAAATATTCGCACACTAGTATAATTTTGCTATTTATGTCCTGTAATTTAAGTAAACATGCAATGAATAAAAATGTATTACGCGATGTTACAATGTAATTTCACATTAACACAAATGCAACAATTTTTTATTATATACGGTTATTTAAATAATAAGATAGATTTGAAAGATTAGCTAATTCTGATATCACCCAAATATTCAAGCGTTATATAAATTAAACTAATAAAAATAAAACAACTATTTTCAATTGAGGATTAATATTGTGTAAAACATCTATTTTATTACATAACATGTAAGTATGTTGGCGTATTGAATATAATTTTTTTTATACAGTCAACGTTATTAGAATACCACATTCCGATAAGATAGTTTTTTTAACTCTTTAAATTTTCTAGTTATTCGAATTGTTTAAGCCGTTCCATGTCAGAAGTTTCTGTTAAAATTCAACAGAAACTTGTAATCTATAACAAAAATTATTGCCGATTTCGAAGTTTGTTTTTTGGACCGTTATCTTGGTAAAGCTTAAATCTTTCTCCAATCCCATATTCATAGCATGTTTTGCAAATTTATTCTTTATAATATCTAAATATTTATCTTCATAAAAAAATGTCGTCAATAAGCTCCAATTCACTCACTCGATAAAAAGAAGTATACAACAGTAACGGGCTGCAACAATCGAATAGCTAGAAAAAAGCTATATATTAATGTGAAAAATAATAAAAGACTTAATTTTGAAAATGAGTATGCACAAAAGGAAATTGAAAGGTAAAATAATACTTTTGTTTACGTCGAGACGAAAACTGTGGAAGAAGCAGAAAGCAAAATTACATGCTAAACATTTAGAACCAACCGTAAAATTCGTTCACAAATTTATAACAGGGTGAAAGTGTATTTTTCTAAAAGGATAAATTAATGTTTGTTGATGACATTCGTAATAAGGATAAATAATTCGGTAAAAAGTGTTACCAACATAGAGACTGGAAAAAGGTTCGAGTTATACAAGGACAATAATCCAGACCACAAGGCATGGATTATGCAAAAATATTTGTTATATTATTTTACAAACTACCTCCGTAATTCTCTAACTAGAATTACATTGAAAAATTGTGGATCAACACGTTCGAAAAACTGCCATAAATTTAAAAGAAAAACCAGAAAATTTTTCCCGAAAAATGAAAGCGGTCTTTTTTTCTATAGACGACACATGATCCAGTAAAATGCAGGTAATATTGTATGCATTATGTTGTAGTTTTTTGTATTAGCAATTTTAGATATGATATAAACGCGACATATGCAAATACAGAATACACGTCTACAATATATTTAAATGTAATGAAAGCATAAAAGAAGTACAAAGATTCTAAAACCAATAAAGCAAATCTTCTTGTAGACAAAAGAGTTAATAAATTGATATTCAATTAGTATCTATGTATATTCGTAAATCAAATGTTTCATAATTTGTATCTAGACAGGAGATCGTAACTGTTCTAACCTAAAAATTAAAAGTTATGGTAAAATAATTAATATTTTTGCTTAAACGATTTTAGTTATGAATAACTATTAAATGTGATTAACGTATTTTTAGTTACCAGTAAATGTTATTGATAACGAAAATTTTATTTTGATTACCGGTAACCAATATCGATGATGGGAGTTCTTATTTGTTTACCAATAACCATTATCAATTACGAAAAGTTTGTTTGGTACGTATACATATGTATTAAATAAAAATATTAATCTACAGTATCTTTTATTCTATTCTTTGTTTGATCAATTTTCAAATCCTTTCTTTTTCTTAATCAAATATATAAGTTCTATAATTAATTTTATGCTGTTGGATATTAATTATCAGTATTATTAACAATAATTGGCAATGGTCAAATATAACCGAAAAATATTTCGCTATTGATAATAATTATTAATAACCAATATAAAATTCCCGTAACCAATAATAGTTATTTGTAATTAAAATAAAATTTCTGTTATCAGTAATAATTACCGGTAACTGACAAAAATTTTAATCATTTATGATTATTTGTAATAAGAGTTAATTATTCACTTTTTAAAACTTGCTTTAAAATTTAATGATGCTGTCTTCCATTTAAATAAAAATTAACTTTTATTCAATGATTCTTTTCCAAAAATTTATTAAAATAATTTCGGACTGTATTTTATATTATTTTGGATCTCAAATGTAGAGATTTACTAAATTTTACAAGTGTAGGGTTTATTTTATTTTCCTCTTTTTATTCTAAAATTCGATTATACATAATACTTTCTAATAAAAGATATGTTCCTTCTTCTTCATAATTGAAACATTTAAAACTCCAAATTTATCTTATACGTCAATATCGCCTAAAACGATATTTTCATATAAAAGAGATAATTACATTGCAAATACTAAAATGTTTGTAATATTCATCTGTGGTAATCTAAATAGTTTAAGAATAACTTTTTTTATTTGTACAGAATTGTTAAGAATATGAATATAAACAACTTTTAAGTAAATAGCATTTTACATTTCGCTTGCAGTTATACTGTCTCTGAGAGTAATAGTTAGTTAATAATCTATGTGTAACGTGCACACATATTCATTCAAAGTAATTCAAGATTAAATTGCTGCTACACAATTATTATCATACTTTTTAAACGTATTTTCGAACGACCACGTTATCTAGATTAGGAAAGGGACAAAAATAATAACGTGGCTTTTATCATATTGAACTTTATTGGTCAACTGTTCAATCTTGGTTACGACGATGATTCGCCTATCAGTACTTGTTAGTATTAACGCATTTCTTAGTATTTGTGAACTCCCACTTCCACGGAAAATAGCGCGAGCCTTCTTTTCATGTCGGAACTGTTCCAGTCGCCACCTCGCTACGGAGCCGCGTGGTTCGTGTACATTGCTGTGCGATTTTTTTCAGTTCCTACTCGTGCAGCTTCCATATTAACATCATCCAAAATTATGGCAACTAAATACCGTGTTTGTATTATCGGATCCGGAAACTGGTAAGTTGAGAATTAACAGTAATACTTATACTCACAACATCAAAACATTTGTTTGTCATTGATTTAACTAATCATATATAAATATTCATATTGCACTTGATTTCCACGTGCTACAAATGGAGACAAATTGGAATGTCGCATACTCCTATAATTGCATTGTTTTTGCTTTTTTACGAAGTATTCTTATTTCCAACTCCTTGTACCAGAAAATATTTTATCATGAAACGTAAATTTAAAGTATTTATCAGGTTTCACTTTAAATGGAAGGACATTTTTTGTTATTGTTATATACGTATATGAATATGTGTAAACGTTATCTCCAAATAGGTAATTAATATACCAAAACAAAAATGTCCATTATTGGTAACACATGCATAATAATGTTGTGTAGGTCATGCGTATCACACGGTCGAAATTTTAGATCTCTGAGTTATTATTTACGACTAAGTTGTAATTTTTTAGGCATGTTTACCTGTAAAGGATCAATTAAAAGTATACCTAGCATAATTATGTTACGCGATATAAACATAAAAACTGTTATTTCAGTTGAAAAAACGTTTCATTGTTTTTTTAAAATACATCAATTTTTGGGAATACATTGAATGATTCATTTTTTTTTTATTTTTATCTTTCACGTACGTTGTGTTTATAATTTTTAAATTATCAATTAGCATCATCATCTATACATATATTTTTATTTGTATACGGTTTATAGGGGTTCGGCTATCGCTAAGATAGTTGGGGCAAATGCTAACAAAAAAAGTAACTTCGAGGATCGCGTTACAATGTACGTGTATGAAGAAATTATTAACGGAAAAAAACTGACCGAGATTATTAACGAGACACATGAGAACGTAAAGTATCTTCCAGGACATAAACTTCCGAATAATGTGGTAAGTATCAATTTTAATGTGTGTTTTACAATCAATGTTCGTAAAGTATTTTTACATTTTGGAAAAGCTAAAAAAAGTGTGAGTGTTGATTGTACGAATTTTAAACACATACACATAAAATTTATACAGTTTCGATCAAAGGCTTAGAAATACAAATATTTTTATATTTTTTAAGGGATAGAAAAATTGTAAACGTAAAATATCTTTATACATTTACATACATATCCCGTATTAATTACGTATCTCAACATTTATTTGTGGATGTAATAAATATAGTTTCTATGCTTACTTTTCCTTTAAATTTTAGTACACATATATAACACTTAATAAAAATAATAATATCGTAAAATGCATACAATGCGTATCGTAATTTTGAAACAATGCCGTATTATACGTTTTCGTGGACCTTGAACTAGCCATTTTCGTAAGTTCCCTATAAATAAAACAACAATGATGACTTTTCTATTCTTATTTTTTATAAATCTTATTATTTATTTATGTCCTTATTTAGTAAATCGTAAATAATTTTTCTCTATAACAAATAAAATAGATATTTCGCGGCCCATCGTTATTGCGCCTATTCTAACACATAACACGGACTTGCTTTTGTTAAATGTATGATTGTAAGCATAAATCACGTTTACGTAACTCCTATGCTCACGAGGTAGTGGAATGAATGTAATTTTGCCTGTGTGTTGAATTCTTATTATACGACACAAAGAACAGTTTGTAGAATTGGGAGTTTTCTTAATTAACAATGTTACTATTTGAACTTGCAATTAAGAAAACAGTTCCACCATTTCATGTCGTTCATTTCCTGAACTTAAACAAAATATTTTTCTTTTGTTAAAGTTACAATAATTTCTATTTACTTACATTAAAGCATTTGTTTCAGTGTCCAAAGTTACTCTCCATCGAACAAATGAAACCACGATTTTTAACTCAATTCTGAATTATGGATTGAATGTATATTATAATGTCTGCATACACAAACTTTTCATTTTCAATATCATTGACTTTCATGGAGCAGAACCTTGACCGCGTTCAAGGCAATTAGGTTATATTGATTCGTAAATTATACACTCTAGATATTTCTCTGTATTCTTAAATTATTGTTTAAACAGGTCAAAATAAAGATGACAAATTTTTGCTTACTTGTATAATACATGAATATTTTAAAAATTTAAATAATGTTGATAGTTTATTCATTAACAGCTTTACTGTGCATATGTATTTGTGTAAATGTTTACATACATAATTGCTCATTTATTTATAAAGAGACATTTGATACAGTGATACAAAAAATTTGAATCAGAACAAAATAATTATATGAATACAGTAAAAAAAATATTGATAAAAAGTAGACAAAGACTCCAAAATAACATCATTTCCTTAATTTACAAAAAATTCTAACAACACAATTCTCACAAGTCTCATGATTTTAAACCTTTTTTTAAAACTCATCTCTGATTATGAAAAATAAATAATAAGATATTAATTTATACTAAAACTTATTTTGTTTCAACAGGAATACAATTTTGCATCAATTTTCCTTGTCCTGGTTATTACATTATGCAAACATACAAAGTATTAATATTAGTTAACATTATGATAATGTACTATTTATGTACAATAACATTAAGAATTGATTGTATTTTTGTATATATAGTCATCTCTGGACTATATATTTATTATTTTAATTGTAGTTGTTTACATGATTAAAGTTCTAATTTATTTGCATCAATGGAAACAGTAATATTTTAAGTTTGATTTTTTGATAACATTATTATCATTGAGTTATCAATATCTTTAAAGTTTATGACATAAACTTGTACAAGAAATTTTGTTATTTGATGTCTGTTATAAGTATCGTGTAATGTAATAACATCTATATTGAAAACTTATCAGATTAATTTATTTTTGTGTATATCTTCCAAAATATAAATGTTATAAATTAATTAAAAATAGTATCTTTGACATTTTGAATAGTATGGAAGTAGGAGGACAATTTTTTTAATAGCAAGTATAAGGTATAAAAGAGTTCATTGTATGGTAATAATAACTTCTGTTTAAATAAGCTTGATTTCAAGTTGCAAAGTCTGTCCTTGTTCTTTTAAATAAAACGTTATACTTTTACATTAATTTACAGATTGTGGTTCTTAAGGTAAATTCAATGGTCTATAATAGAACATTTTCATACATAAAAAATTAAAAAATGTCAAACACTATACCGTAATAATGATATAATAATAAATATACAATAATACATAATACAAAATAAATTAAATGATAAAGTAATATCAGTTCTACAATTGAATTATAATTGCAATGATTATCAATTATAAATATGAATATCATATAGTGTACTAAATAACATATTAATAAGAAAATGATTAGTGGATTTGAATACTTTATTTTGTGTGCTTAAAGGACCTTGTATCTCAATTCTATATCAAAACACACTTTTCTTTTTATAATTATACCATACATTAAAGTGATAGAAAGATAAAGTTTACATAACATGCGAATGGCTGCTTTAGCATTTTTTATTTTCTTAGATCTCTTTCGCAAGGAAACACTTTCCATATTTCTGGAGTTTTTCACCACGCTGAATGGATGGCTAAGACAAATTATATGCTTAATATATACTTGTTCTGCTAAGCATTTTTATTGGATAGTAATGAATTAATCAAACTTAGTGATATATGCATTTCTTTAACAATTTTATACTTGTAAATGTGGATTAATGCACCTTTTTCTGTGAAAGTATCATTACAAGATTTAAATTTCTATAAAATTTCTTCTTGGATTGTACAATTGACGAAAATATTAGTAAAGTAGCACTACACAAGTTTCATTGTCATTTATAGTATCTTGCACCAGAGAAACATATATAGTATATATAGTATCTGCACTCTTTTTTTATGAAAAGAAATTGAATTTGGAGGTTTTAGTAAAGAAAGTTTCAATACAATCAGAAAATGTAAAAAATTACTTTGTTCAAATTAATTTGTTCATCAAAGGAACTACAATTAAACTAGCACAGTCATGTACAATGATGCAGCACAATACAGTAATTTTATTAATGAAAAGTTTCAAAGCTTTTAAGTAAATTATATAAAGTTATATATAAATAACACTGTGATACATGTAAAAAACGATAGTTTTATAAAAAAAACTGTTCATTATTCTTTTATAATAACAGTATGATACAATTTCAAAATTTTAACTTAAATGTGGCGGGTTTCTGATGACCAAACAAATTCAACCCTTGTAGCTAAGAGCTACCCTAATTCCTACACTTTAATTTTATATGAGTGGAAATCATTGAAAGAATTGATACGTATTTGTAATAAAACTGTATTTGTAAAGAAGAGGTGTCTAGGACTGAACTGTATAAAATCGGATGTGTACTTGAGTAATTGTTGAATTCTGTCTGGCTGGCATATGATGTGTAAAAATGTTGACTTTTCGACATTTTTAATTGGTGATTAAGGAGTGGAAGATTTTTAAGAAGAGTGTGTTGCATACGCGCGATGATTGGCTGAAGAGTCGATTGGCTTACAACAATATATCGGCAATAAACGGATGTTTCCATATTTATTTTTCGCCTTAACAACTATAGTAGTAATATACGAATATCTGTTAAATCTAGGAATACTTACGGGGTTTCGATTGTATTTGCGCATTTCTAGATTATTTATAACTCACTTTGCTTTCATTAATTATAATTTATTTTGCCAGCGTGTTATGTTGCCTTAACAATTAGAAAAATAAATATAAAAATCGCGTAAAGCATTTCCAGATAATAATTATCGTGTTGAACATTGTTTCTAAATGACTTAAACAAATTATTCAAATCAATTTGAATAATGATTTGAACAATTGATTAGTTTGGCACGTGTTCTAAAAAAATCTAACATTATCCTTATGCAGCAATTATGCTATCAATTAAGTAAGGTGGTAATTATTTTTATCGTTTCGTCTTATGTACGCTTCTTATACTTTCTATACTCTTATGTATGTTAAGTGGCAAAATATCAATGTTTTTTTTTTAACTACCATTACTTGATTTCTCAAAGGATCTCAAATGATTCCAGAAGTCAAACTCTCAGCAGATCTCATCCTAGTTGAGGTACTTACAAACGTGTGTCCTTAAAAGAAGTAATTTTTTTGAACCTACATCAATTTTACAAAATGATGTAGGTTTTAAATAGTATTATTTATTTTACAGACATTTTACAATAAATTAGTATACTGATTTATAAATAGAAAAAATAAGAGCCATTTTCATGGTTTCTCGCAAGACAAATTATATACAGAAATTAATTTATATATTATCATGGTATTTCAGATTGCAATTCCTGATGTACTTGAGGCTGCTAAAAATGCTGATATTCTTATTTTTGTAGTTCCACATCAATTTATAGATAATATATGTAATACATTACGGGGAAATATTAAGCCTACAGCTACTGGTCTCTCTTTGATAAAGGTATATTTTTAATGTATTAGTATAATTTAATTTTGTGTTTGCGTGCGTGTTCGTGTTTTTACATAGTGTGTCACAGTTTAATCTTTTTATTTATATTTTCCGGAATAAATAAGATTAAAAAAAGAAATGCTAGATCATTCCTTAACAAATGTTATAGTAAAGATATTTGCAAAATTTCAAAGTAATCGGTTAGCAAGATCTCGAGAGATCTCGCACACCGTTTCTGAAAATATAGTTTCGAGAAAAACGAGTTTAAAGTTTCAGAACGGTCTGTTATGCGTGGGCCAAAACCTTACGACATGCATGCATATGAATTTGTTACGCTCTTTGTACCTTCAAAAATAGATTCTTTTAAAGATTGGGACCTTTTACATTTAAGACACAAAAAAGAAACGATTTTTTCAAAATTTCAAACCGTTCTGTTCCCTTAAGAACATACACTATCGTCCATAAGTCTTTCGATACGACAGACTTGGTCGCGAATGCATTGTTACTGTATGAGGAACTTGAAGTGCAAATGTATACTTAAAAAAAACTCAGTGCCAAATTTTAACGGATAACTGTGATCACCGGTAAAACACAACACTTTTTACATTGTATACCGCTGAATATAACAGGTCAAAAAAAATAAACAATAGATATTTGCTATTAATCTTATTATATTTTTAGTATTTTATAAGAAAAAAAATGTCAAATAACATTGATACAGAATTATTAATTAACGAAATACAGAAGAAAGAAGTTCTCTATTTATGGAATGCACCCACAATTATCTCTTTCGTTCGAGTCTCAAATATAAATAGACCACATGCGTCTATATTTCCTGTGTTTCCTTTACTATCTGATGCACGAGAAGTAACACTCGTGTAACTAGATCACAACGTCCGTCAAAATCGATGTCGGTCGCAATGCACGTCGTTTCAATGCTCGCGTGCCCCTACCCTTAATTGAAGTTTACACTGTTCTGTTCGTGCAGTATTATTTAACAAAGGGATCCCGGGACAAATTATGCATGGATTTTAATGAAACTTTGTAGGTAGCTAGAGAACGGAAAATTATTTTGTCCCTATTCGGCTGTTTGTTCGGATATTGATTATAATTTGCCAACTGGTACGTTAAGTCGTTGCAACAACACCGTTGTTTCAGGTGAAACAATAGCACAGAGAGATGTGAGACTTCGATCGAAGCTTTCTAATCACACAACGTCGTTTACGATCTTACTACGATAAAATATTCTATTTTAATTTATACAAATAATAGTAACGTTCAAGGAATAGTCTTAAAACGAATTAGTTAATGATACAACTAATGATTGTTACATTTATTCGGATGTGTAACATATTTTTTTACTGAAATTTTATACAAAAATATTATACTAAAGTTGAAGTGGTAGTTCGTAGAAATATGAAGGAGAAGGACAAATATTTTTACGCGTTGATACAAAAGCGATTATCTGAACAAGGGCGTCAGTTATTCCTACGTTACTTAATTAGTAAAAAACTTTAAACTAACACGTGTCCCTGTACGGAAGAATTCGCATTCAGTAATTTTTACAATAATAAAAGTAAATGTACACCTTACCAATACAGAGAACAACCTTTGAATGTTGTTGTATTTTTCTTGCAAATAATTAGAAAAAAGATTAATTCAAATGACAGTGCTATTTTCTTATTTATAATGACGCTTCCTATTTTTTCACTGCTGAGCCTAATTTTTCGAACGCGTGAAAATGATCGTAAAAGTATTTTAATTTTTAGTTATTCGTCACAAGTGTAATTGAAAATTGTTCGAATACATTGAATTTAGATTCATTTTCACCAGAAGAGTCTCGTCGATTCATCAAATGTTCTTTTGTAGATGTAGTAAAAAATAAGGAAATGAATATTTCGTATTAGTGGTTGCCACATTCTTACCCGCGTGTTACAAAGTTTGTGTCAATCCCGAATAAATAAATGCGGGCTCCCAACAAATAAATACTGCGATACATGTTTCAAGTGTTTCTTCTTTTGAATGAAAAACTCTGAAACAGTACATCATACTTTTATTATTTAGCAAAAGTTTTTATTCACAATATAACTAATGAGTACAAATGTAATTAAATTAGAAATTCTTCACACACCTATACATTTTTTTAATATTTAGAGGAAAACAAACTTGATTAAAACAGTAAAGTGTTTCTTTTTCATTATAAAGTACTCTAAATTTAAATAATAAAATCACTCCAAATGTTTCGTGTATCTGTAGGGTTTCGATAAAAAGGAAGGTGGTGGTATTGAGCTTATTTCCCATATAATTTCGAAACAACTTCATATTCCTGTGTCGGTTTTAATGGGAGCGAATTTGGCATCCGAGGTAGCTGAAGAGATGTTTTGTGAAACTACCATTGGTAATGTACAATCAATTTGTGAAAGTAAATATTTATTGCAATTATAGAATTCATGCACGCGTATGAATTGTTGTTAAAACTGAGGGTTACAAATATGAGCTGCATTCTTTTGGAGAATTAATGTAACGTTTTGTCAACATTATATGTAATGTCATATGTACCTACCGTATGTTTTGTAATAGTTGATGGAGATACCTATAATGCTAATGAAAGTTTGGGATCGTTTCCTAAAGGATGTAGTTTACATCAAAAAACCTTCACTTATTTTAACTATAAGAACTAATGCTAGATAAATTTGAATACAAGTGTTCGATAAATGTAAATATCTTTTACTCGCGTTACATTGTTTTAATTCAATTTTTAGGTTGCAAAGACAAAGCTATGGCCCCTGTGCTGAGAGATTTAATACAAACATCGTATTTCAGAGCTGTAGTCGTTACAGATGTTGATTCGGTTGAATGTTGCGGAGCACTAAAGGTAACCATATTGTAATGCTTTTATTTATCAAGTATCTATTATATAGTAAGGATCTTACAAATGAGAGATTTGATGTTTTCTAACTAAACATAGGAAGGCGAAATCTAACTCCTTCTAATTTTATTTTTTCTAAAGATGCACCAATATACAAACAAGATGTAAAATTAAATTTCATTTCATTAAAATATTTTATTATACCATTTTCATATATGATATTTGCAATTAGGCAAAGCGTGCAATATAATTAATTGTTTTTAATCTTGCAGAAACGTGAATTTTCATGAGAATTAAATATTCTATTTTTTAAATATGCGCATTAGTTTGCCATTGAAAACATTCTAAGTATCTACGTTAATTCACAAGTTCTCAATTATATTCGTTCGATCACTGAGCTGATCGGTTTAATTTCTTTCTTTCGTGATTTTCGAACCACTGATCAATTATGCGACCAGTATGAACGGGTGCATTGTCCTGGTGAAATGCGATGTCCATAGTTCCAGCCATTTAAAAAAACTGTGATTTTATTTCATCAAGCATTTCTTTGTATGCTAAAGCGTTTTATTATTTACTTTATTATTTGGAAAGATAATTTCATTTTTTTTCTTATAGCCGATTGCCCACCATCAGCTTGCTTTTTCAATAAAATTATTTATTTTTTTTTAAAACCATGCTAGTAGTATAAGAAGCCACCTGGAACATCTAAATTAAATTTTTTTTTGTCCAAGAATATTATTTTTTGAACTATATTCCGAACTTGAGTCGTTACTTTTTAAAAAGCCACCGAATTTTTTCTTACGAAGTTAAGACCACACACAATGTGATTTGGATAATTTTTAGTTTTGCTAAGCGCGGCACGCGATCTACTATTATTATGGCTTGACTGCAGGTAAATACCACTCGCATCAAAAACCTCGTTTGTTTACCATACTTGATACGGGACGCATTGCTATCTTTAACAGTTCATTGCGTGTGCGAAAAGTGATCGATTTGTCGTGTAATGACTCAGAAGTTAACAATTTTCTTCAATCCCTGATTTTAAATGACCGCACAAACGAAAAATTTATGTGCATTTCGTTCACTCTTATTATCTCGGACTCGCTCCCGAAGATGATTTAGATAATTTGCAAAAAAAAAAAAATAATAATAATATACGTACATGCTTATTAATCGTATACTACATATTTCTATGTTTTCAATTTTTAACAGAATATAGTAGCCTGTGGTGCTGGTTTCGTCGATGGTTTAAATTTAGGTGATAATACGAAAGCTGCTGTCATCAGATTAGGACTTATGGAGATGATTAAATTCGTGGACGTCTTTTTCCCTGGTGGAAAACTTGCTACCTTCTTTGAAAGTTGTGGTGTAGCGGATCTTATTACCACATGTTATGGAGGTCGTAATCGTAAAGTTTCAGAAGCATTTGTAAAAACTGGCAAGGTCTCTTTTCTAACATTAATATATATGTATATAAATAGCTATAAATATTACGATACGGAACACGCTTATTTGCTGTCATCGTATACTATACGAAAGTCTAATGTATATTCGTTTCCAGACAATTGGAGAATTAGAAAAAGAAATGCTGAATGGGCAAAAATTACAAGGTCCCTTCACTGCTGAAGAGGTAAATTATATGTTGAAAGCAAGAAATATGCAGAACAGATTTCCACTTTTCACAGCAATACATCGAATTTGCATTGGTGAGATAAAAGCTACGGAACTAATTGAATGCATACGCAACCATCCGGAACACATGTAAGCTCAATTGCCTCCACTATAGTTAATGGTGGATTAGTTTTAATTCCTGACCTTTAACTAAAATTGATCATAGTAGGATCATAGGTATTTTGTTCAGCGCACTGTAAAATTTATTAATTGCTATTACATGAAAGTTCAAGAATTCAACAAGAAAAAAGAACAGTATGTAAATATGTAATATTTATTGAAAATAAATTACTGGGCTTATTTTTGTACAAGATACTGAAATTTAAATTTCAGTTTGTTTAAAAATTAATATTTTAATAATATGTATTTTAGTCTTCTTCGTCTTTTGTCGTAATAACAATTATTTCGTCTCACCATGGTCCTAATTGTACTCACATTATTGTTATATGTACAAAGTGCAGAAATCAATGCTGTCTAACGTAGGGGGCCTTCGCGCATCTACTTCGACTTCCAATAGTTCTTTCCTTATACAGTATTACTTACGTTATCGAACGTACCGTGCAATACTAAAGAGGTAACCATGACAAACTAGCATCTTCGTTGCTAGTATGTCATGGCCACATTCTTCGAGTTACATGGTATCCATTAGGGATCGCAATACGGACAAGTAGAGAAATATTACTTTAAAAGTTTTACAGGTAATTCGATATGTTGTTAACACTTGTAATATAATGCATGCATTAATAATTTTATTGTTGAACTCTATATAGAAGGTAGCTTTTGTGACGAATCATGTGATTGCGTCTAAACACGTAAGTTTAAATAAGCTCTTTGTTATCCAACCGCTTATTCGATTGTTTAAATTGCATTACTGCATTGCGATTACTATGAAAAATTAAAAATAAGTAATCAATTCTAATGCAATAGAAAATTAAATATTTAATACAAATGATTAAAAAAAAAATTCATGTATTTAAAATATATATATATATATATATATATATATATATATATCATCTGTAGTCTTTTTTCAGTTCTGTGGATAACATTGATTCTAGGTTTTCGGGATTAAGAACTGGTTGATAGAGATCAGTATTGATTCGTTCTTGTGGTGTAGTTCTTGATCTTTTAGGATTTTTATTGGATGGATGCGGGAGAGAGCATCTGTTACCGTGTATGTTCTCTTTCTTTTTTTTATATTCTGTTTCGTACTCATATTCCTCTAGTCTTAGGAGCCAACGCAGAAGTCTAGACGAGGGGTCTTTTACATTGTGAAGCCATTTAAGGGCTTCGTGCTCGATTTTGATTTTGAATTTCCTCTGCAATAAGTACTGTCTCGAACGTTTGCTAAGAATTTCTTTCTCAGTAGTGAAATAATTCTTTTTCATTTGAGGAGAGTATAGAAGGAGGATTTCGATACATACGAAACTCTTCTTCACCTTGATTAAGTTCCTGATCCGTGGTGTTTCTCGGAGAAGGCACTCTCACGTAGTTCCTCAGTTTAAATAGATCTGTAGAAATTCCTTAATTGAATTTTTCGCGAAGAAGTTCACTGGATCCTGACAGAATTGCCAAAAGTGTCATAGGTTGATTCCTAGGGCCATAGTGTACAAAAGTAATTATGGGTTTGATAAGTTCTGCAGAACGAACAAACTCCAAAGTTAAGGAGGGTAGGATCGTCAGAGTATTTTGTAACAGATCGTCAGTTGGTTTTTTAATCACAGCAAGAAATGACTTATGAATCTTTCGTAATATACGCACAATAACCCGAGTTAATCTTATTGCATTCAGCGACTAGGTACCAAGAGTCTACTGTAATGAATAAGTGAATAACGAATCTTATAATGTTCAGTGAATACGAATTATGACGTATGTATAAACAATGCAGAGTAAAATAGACATCATGGGTTTTGATTCCAGAAGTAGACTGCTTTATTCGGTCAATCGTGGTGGTTTTATACATATTCTTTATTTTGAGAATACGTGACTAAATGAGTTAATAAGTAAAGGTTTCGTTGAATATTGGTACTGGGTGTATCCGTTTGGGAATGATAAGACACAAACAAGTGCTGTATCATACTATCATTGTAGTACACCGTTTTGAAGGAGTTGTATTTTTTTGCAGATGAACAATTTTCAATTTCTATCAATTCTTTCTCACTCAAATTTAATAATTAGAAATGCAGTTAAAATTATAGTAGATATCGTTGTTAATCTTCGAATTTTGAAACTCTTTTTCTGCTGTCAATACGTCACATTAAAATACTTTTCAACAACTGGATGATCATACTATTGGACGATGTGACCCTATTTACTGTTTTTTATTTTCAATATTGCAAGCGTTTTTGAAAATAAAAACGTCAGTAAATGTGATCGAATTACCGGTAATTAAAGACCCTGGTAAATTTGCGATTCCTAGTGTCCATGACAACGCGAACGGAAGTACGCGAACTCCGGAAGTCTCATGGGATCTGACTTAAACAGCGCTGACCTAAATACTGACCGTGATATGTGTCTACATTTCCACATGTACATGCACTGTGTTCGATAAGGTATTGAACCAATTAAGCTCAAGTGTTCAACAGATCATTCTTAACAGAAAATGTCACATACAGTATAAATTCAATTCATTTTCCAAAAAACTTGTTACTCTCGATCAGAGCCGTGACAAGACATAGACAAAGAAGGCACGTGTCTCTAGCCGCTATATTATGAAATCGTCCTTATAAATAATAAAATTGAATTAATTATTGTAATTAATACATTATTGCTAAGTTTGCGAAAATGATTTTTATTTACTTTAATCTTTCTCCTAAAAGATATCGAGATCAAAATTTGTTTTTGACTTAATGCAAAACATTCATAGACCTAGGTGTATCTACAGCAAAGAGAATAGACGAAAGGCTGAGATTCTATTCTTGCTTCAGGCGCCAAAATACCTATCATGGCCCTGATCTCAATTATTATACGGGCATGTATGCCTAAAACCATTTTGAAGTTTCAGTAAAACAAATTACAACACACATTTTACTGTATTTAAAAAATAATAAAAAAAAAAAGTATTTTTTATGTTATAAGATTAAAATATTAGAATGACAAAATTACCCACAGATAAACTATTTTATTTTATTCATATATAAAAATAAAAGAGAAAGTCAGGTGCCGCATTTTGTATGAATGTTTCTTGTTGTTTTTAAGCGTTATAGAGGCGTGCTAAATTTTTAGAAAAAATTATAAACATTATAAAAAATAAATATAAAAATAATTTTCATCAAACGCACAGAGAAGATTATATGTGTATTAAATTTAATTACTGTACACCAGCAAATGTCGTATGACTTCTGTCACTTATTTTAATAGAGAATTTTTGAAGGGCGATATTATTGAATCAAAGGATGAAGAAATACAAGAACAATAGAAGTAAAGAAAATATTTATTTTAAGGACCATGGTAATTAATGAATTTCATAATTTTTTAATCAGTCGTTGAGAATATTTCTAATAATATTAATTAAATTGTTACCTATGTTCGCATATTTGTTGTCGATCGTTCAAATTATTATCTATTTTATGCTTTTAGATACGAACTGTATGTTTATTAAATGTAATTATGATATGTACAATTTCAATAGCACTACTAATTTCCTCTTAACTGTATAAAGTGTAGATAGAATGTATAGACATTACTAAAATATTTGTACAATAAAGCGTTAGCTAATACGTAAAAATACATTAGTGCTACTATATATTTTATTGAAAATTTTATGAGAATTGTTATATAGCATATGAAGATTCTGTAAAAAAATATGTATTAGCGATACTTCGATTCTGTTGATTATTTTGTTAGTTTATTGTGAATTGTTACATTATAGAATCGAAGTTGCTATAAATCCTGTAATATGAAAATTAAATATATGACCATTATTTGTTAATTTAAAAACCTTTGTTTAGTTCAGAGTCGTATTCGTCCTTTGTCCATAACCAATACCACCGTTCGTGTAAAAAATTAGAATAATACCTTTATCGGAACATTACGTTGCGTTTTAAATAATTGTAACAATTAAACAATATGCTACTTATCATATACCCGGAATACCTTTAAGCGTTTTTAAGATGTAAAAATACATACTATTTGAAAATAATGTTTTTTCGTAATTAGAAGAGATTTGTCTATTTTTAATTGTGTTCGCTTCGTATTTAGGGACGATGACGTTAATGCATCATTGCTGCAACAACCTGCACCAAGATGCCATCTGTGAAGATTATTTTGGAGGACGAGAAGAGAAGAAGTTTCGGGTATTACACATACCTAAGAAATTAGTATGAATTTTTAGATTATTTTCAAATAACAATGATTCGATGAGGTATAGCGATAATAAATCAAATTAGTGTAATTCTATACAACGTAACATTCTATTCTTGAAAAACAATGCAAATATTTTAATACTTTTTTTTTTATTATAGAATATTTTTACTTACTTTGCAAATTGATGTGATCTACGTGTATTACGTAAAAACTATTATTTGTACATACATGTTTAGGTTTATTTTACTATTTTATATATGTATTTTTTTTTTTTAATAAATTTGTTTATTGATACATGTTGCATTACAAAAACTATTATGTACTATCCTTCTGTTGTGTTCAATAAGATTACATCAATTACTATAACGGAAGATAAATATGTGTATCAATTTTGTTACAAATTTTCAGTTTACGATTAATCTATGGCATTGAAACGTTTACAATGCGTTAAATATATTATCAAACTATCGCTAATTTTAACATTCAAGCTGGCCACAGTTTGCGGTTGCGTTCACGTTGGCCTTGGTCCATAACACTATACGCCAACCGTTAGAAAATAATTTGCAATCGTTACTAAGGTCAAAGAAGGCTGAAGTTAGTTTGTAAGTTAATCGGTCAGTCAGTCAATCGTACATCGGCGCCCGAAAATAAGCGTATTTGTAATACTAACCTACGTAAAGTGTTTTATACCCTTACAAGTTTGTAAGTTTTAATTCTGTGATATCGTAAGAACTGCAAAATGACCACGGAAGCAAAGAAAAAAGTATGCATTGTTGGCAGTGGCAACTGGTATGTATACATGTTTTTCTTTTATTCAAATTAGTTTATTAATTCATTTTAAGTTCCATATTTGTCGAAAGTATAGTATGTACTACCAAAAAGATACGATGCTTTCATAAATGACATTTTCATTGATTATACATCTCTTATATCTAACTAGACGTTTGTTTATTCTTTTTTCTGTTCATCGTTTTGTATTTCTGTGAATGGCGTTAATCGAAACTGTTGTACCGCATGCCAGAGATTGCATTTTAAGAGTATTACAGAGAGTGAATCATTTAAACAAGAACACCTAAATACCTTCGTTGTTCGTGAATATATGAAACATTGTTCAAGATGAAATTCAAACTGTTTAAAAGAGCTGACACAATCATAGACAAAATACGTTGCTTTCTTAAATGACAATTTCATTGATTATGTATCTGTTATATCTAACTAGACGTTTGTTTATTCCTTTTTCTGTTCATCGTTTTGTATTTCTGTGAATGGCGTTAATCGAAACTGTTGTACCGCATGCCAGAGATTGCATTTTAAGAGTATTACAGAGAGTGAATCATTTAAACAAGAACACCTAAATACCTCCGTTGTTCATGAATATACGAAACATTGTTCAAGATGAAATTCAAACTGTTTCAAAGAGCAGACATAATCGCAGAAAACATGTCTTCGAAGTTATTTCTTCGAGATCAAGGTTATCGATAGTTGTGCAATGAGTTCGATATTTTTTATTTGCATCTCAAGATATTTTATTCTGAGACTCCAATAGATGTTAAAAATGATGATCATTGGCAGTAATATGGAACCGTTCGAACGACTTTTACGAATTTTTAATATTCTTAATATTAGCTGGTGTTGTGGGTGTTCCACGACAAATAATATTTATCAATTTCTTCTGCAGATAAAAGTCTAATGAAATGAGATCAGGGGAATTACATATATATGTATATACACAGCTGATTCTACAGTTCCTTACTGTCCAATCCGACGTCGTAAAAATTTGATACAGAATATTGCTCGTGCAATTTTAAATTGATCTATTCAACGTTTGTCATGTTGGGGCCACGTGCATTCTCGAAAATTTAATTTTCCGATAAAATTTGACAAAAAAACACCATACATGTACTTATCTTGCGAGTATTCTTTGAATAAAACACCGTTCTATGATTTTTGTGTTCATTGACACATTGTGTTCTGCACTGATGTCAATGTCATCGATCGAAGAACCAGTTCTAACTTTACAATGTCCTAATATAATGTGATTATTTTGAGACTGGATGATAGTCGAATCAATCATTTTATCGTCTATAAGGGTGTAGAAAAATATATCGATTTCATTAAAAAAATATCAGTGAACTTGCAACCTTCGAGACAATCTTTGCAGAGAAAATATTTTTTGTTGCTGCAACATTCGAATACTCGTATTTCCAGAAACTAAACGAATGCTGGAGCGTTGCTGTAACGTTCCTATGTCCGCCATTGTACCATTTTGGCAATATTGAATGTCGTATGTAGTATCTTTAAAGATACATGTGTGTAAAATTCTTTTCAATTTATTTCGAGTTATTGTTTCATATTAATCGTCACGTTTCGATATGTTTGGTGACAGTTCACCGATCGATGACGACGATGACACTTCGTGTTCGATAGTTTGCGTATAAATATTACTGAGAATAACTTTATGAAATTATAGATGTTTCCTTTACTCAGAAGCTTTGTATTTGAAGTGGGTATATATTGATTTAAAATCGAGGAAATAGAGACTGCATAGAAGCAATATGATATGATTGATCGAATCTTCGATACTCCTGTCACGGATTTTGGGAATACAGTCGTACTTCGAGTATATTAAGGATTTGGAACATCGAATAAAATACTACAAAAATTGGAGTCGTCTATGTTTGGTTGACAAACTGCTTAGTCGGTACGGTTAACTTAGCAAACTTTGCTTTGGATACAATTATAAATTGACCGACCCCTCTATCTTCAATTGCCTTAAATCAAATATTATCAACAAACTGACGATGTCTTAGCCAGGCCGTCTGGTGGCGAATATTTGAAACAGACAAATTTACACGATATTTTAAGTCAATGTGTAATAAATTACCAAAAAAATGTATAGATTGTTAGATTATTGTTCGATAATAATAACAATTTCGTTCTGGTTTCATCGACGGACTCGTTACAAAGTTATCTCGGTAAATCTTATTTTATGCGCAGATTGTTCACTGCACAAGGGCGGCATTTAAATCGATTATTCGAATAGAAGAACGACATTTTGTTATCAATGTTCAGTTTCCTTAATTTTTTCGAAGCTTGATATAATTAGAAATTGTTTACAATCTGTTTGGGAATTGTTACAAGAACATCTAATAAATTTTTCTATATTATTGCATATGAACGTATTCAGAAGTTCGATTCATATCCGCGCGACAACACTACTTATGTATTCAATTGTAGGTAGTAGCGTCACGTGAGTACGAGCCACCATTGTAATAATTTTCTTAAGATCGGCCATTAATGGAAAGTAATTAAAAGGCAATAAAAATTTCGATAAATATATATTTAACGTGGAAATCGCATAGTGCAACGAGTATCTACAACTTATTATAAAGAGAAGAGAGAAGAATAACTATTATAAATGGCAAAAGAATTTTTAATCTTGTATAAAAAGATTTCAAAAATAAAGAATTTAATTGTATCGGTTCATAATTATTATCTTTTGGATCTTTTATGTCACAAAAGTTTCAATTATTTTACCAATTCTTAAACTAATAATAATATTATTTCTTATACTTGATATAAATAAATCTACCAAATGATTGTATCTTATATAGTTTTTAATTACTTTCAACGTCGAGAAAACTTCTCGAATTGAAAGTTAATCATTATTGATTGGTTATTTTCGCGTGGTAAACGCACGTAATAACTAAATGCGGTGACCTTGACCATCGAGCAACAAATTCGAGTACAACGTTGGAAGTTGTAGATACGTGTTATTGTTATACGTATAAGAAATAATATTTTTATTTAAAAATATTGACCGATAATGTTAGAACGAGGGAACGTAATGCGTGCGGAGAGGTGCGCGTAACATATACAGTAACCATTCTTTTTTAATTGAGTATAAAATGATTCAAATGGATTCTGGTCATTGAAAGTGAAAGTCACCGAGTCATTATCTTCCGATTACTCTTTCGCCTTTACATGTTCTTGTGTGAGCTTTTCGCGGCGACATATATATACATACACGTATCTATGTATTTAAATAGATGCGCGAAAGCATTATACCCCACTCTTATTACCGAGCGACATTATCCAGTTTTAATTTCCTGAAATATGTTATCTATGAGCGATATATTATATGAATAGTTATGAAATAATAATTTTAATTTCCTGAAATATGTAATCTATGAGCGATATGTTATACGAATCGTTATAAAATAATAATGCTTCGACGGTAAGTCGTGGTGCATAAAGTATAAAATAGATTGTTATTTTTGGGATTAAACTGTCATTTACTAAATATAAAGTTAGATAATTATATTTTAGTTATATTTACATATGTTATTTTGACTAAAATATCATTTCGAGAGCATAAAATGTGCATTTAAGGTTTAAAATTTAATAGTTTTGAATGTGAAAAATAGGCTAGAAATATAATAAAATAGGCTAGAAATACTTATAAAGTACGTATGTGCAACATATGCACGTATGTCATAATACGTTAAAGTAGATCTGCACGAGCTAAGCTCCGGAATTTAGACAACTTCCCCCACTCTATCTCCATGACCCTGATATAAAGTCGGTAACTGTTGACACGCGTCCAATACGGTTAATGCCCGCTCTTTTTTCATTTGTTTTTCTCTTTCTAAACTATTCCTGTTTCCTTGAATTAATGACACTGGTGGGAAATTAAATGGCGCAAGTTCAATCGTGTCTCATAAAATTCGACGAAGTCTTACGATTACAATCCAAAAACAATTAGTTCTGGATTGTACAAAATTGACGTTTTATATACACATAACAATCGCAAAGTTTATGCATACATCTAGTATATATGTATTGTGTGTGTGTATATATATAAAAATACCTGCATTCTTTCAATTTTATATCTGTATGTGTATTTATATGTATATTAAAATACTTGAAATTCGTTGTTAAAAATTAACCCACTAAACTGTAAATTATCCGAAGGTTTTTTATTCATGAAAATCGGGTAATTTTTAACGGAGGTATAGCAATTTTGAAATTATGTAAATTCTACGACAATCGTGTTCGACTTTTCCTGGCAAATATCCATCCCACTGTGCAGTGTGCGAAGTCTCTGACGCAAGCAAACTTGCATTCAAATACAGAGAGTAAACAGCATGCATTGGAATTCATAAAAATGGAATACATACTGCAGTAGATATATTCTTGGTATTTTTCAAAGTCGATCAATTGCATTAATCTTTGCGATACTTATGGATTCTCAGAAGTCGCGGATGAGACGAAACGTAATAAAATTACATAAGAAAATAATGAGAATACTTACGTCAGTGTTTGTCAAACGACATTTTCATAATGGGGCTTATAGATTACATATTTCGGAAAATTAAAGTCGCTCCGTAATGAAATTACCGATATAATGCTTGTACGTATGCCCAGTGTGCAAAGCGAATAGAGTAACCGAAAGGTGATTACTTTTTTCCTTAAATGGACAGAATCTATTTGAGTTGTGTACATTAACAGGAAATTCTCGTGTAATATATCCAAAAAATCGTTTTTTTACACAAATTAAAGATACTATATTTCAAAAATATACTCCCAATATATTTTAATCAAATTTAAAATAAAATCTTGAAGTGACAATCCGTTGTATCAGACGCGTCGGAGTTAAAAAATGCAGCAGTCGACGATAAGTGGTTTTACAATACAATCTCGCAAGAGACGATGTTTGTAAAATACATTACGTTCAGCGATGGGGAGCGTGATAATCTCAACACGAGGTCTTTATCGATTAGCAATTCTTTGCAGAGAGCCAGAAACTAAACATAGCGAGAATTAATTTCTCGGAAGTAATCAAAATTACCATCTTTCTTGCCACAAATGCGAGGCAATGTTTTTTACCAAGATGCAACCAAAATACTATGTACTTAAGAACTGAATAGAAACTTAAAAACTGACCTGTGCACCATTGGTCAACTAACAGGATGATAAGAGTAGACAAGTTTTATTTTTCCGTACTGAGAAGTTGAAACATGAAAACAACTGTTGAATGCTGATTTACTAGTCGCGTCGAAGTAGTCAACGACTAGATTATAGAAACTATATTATGTTAAATAATACTCAACGCCGATGTGCAAGGGAACCTTTTGATTTTATTATTTTTCTCTTAAATGATATCGTTAAATTTAATCCATATTATGAGGATGCAAAGAAATGTAGTCTTTACCACTCTATCGAGCACACTGCTTATTTTAGATATTCATTGTATTATATAGCAACAGTTCAATTTACAGAAAATCTAATTTTGTCTACTATAAATAGTAAACTTATAAAGCCAACAAAAATGACAGTACCTCTCGAATTTTATTATCACTAAACTAAACACGCAAACCTTCATGTAACTTACAAGGTGCATATTACATTATAATACCTATATATAATAAATATAAAGATAATAAAGATCATTATTAGCAAGAAGTAGGGACAAGATGTTAAGTATATGCGCTATGAAACAAAACAAAACAAATGACTTTATATAAATAAATTTATTAGGGTATGTAGATAAGTAATTGTTTCGAAATGATTTATAATTAACAAGATATTTCGGTAATTGCTATTTCAATACAAATAATTTATAGAGGCTATGCAACCTGTTAACAAGATATTTCGATAATTGCTATTTCAATACAAATAATTTACAGAGGCTATGCAACCTGTTAACAAGATATTTCGGTAATTGCTATTTCAATACAAATAATTTACAGAGGCTATGCAACCTGTTAACAAGATATTTTGGTAATTGCTATTTCAATACAAACAATTTACAGAGGCTATACAACCTGTGTAGATTATAGTACTTTCTTACTTATTTATATACTTATTAACTACAAAGGAACGCTATATTTGAGATGGACGTTTTTCAAACAAAACCTAGTACAAATTGTGAGAATTTGTAATGTAACGAAAGAAATTATATGTACAAACAGATTGCGTAACAGTACAATGTTATCGAACGGGAGTTCCGAGGAAAATGGATTCGTTTGTCAATAAGCAGGCAGAAA
The DNA here is from genome assembly GCF_051014685.1 of Ptiloglossa arizonensis. NCBI lineage: Eukaryota > Metazoa > Arthropoda > Insecta > Hymenoptera > Colletidae > Ptiloglossa > Ptiloglossa arizonensis. Next base: position 9,561,208 of record NC_135054.1, on the reverse strand, counting down.
CATTATTTTAGAACAGTGATTCTCAAAGCCAGTGACTTCGACGCTCCGGGGAGAGGGAAAACTTATTTAAACAAATTTTCAAATTAAAAAATCCTATTTTAAGTTTATCTATAATACGTTGTAAGAAACGTTAAGCGTCATTACGCACGTTCACTTTCTACATCTTCCACGATGTATAAAGTTTTCTTTTTCTTCTAACCTCGTAACTAAACCTCTACCTCGAAGTTGAGTGAAATTTCTCGCACCCAAAGATACCGGGTGCAGAGTATCAAAAACACTTACGGTGATTATCCTTGCACGATTTTGGGGAGACATCGGGAACTGCAAACAGCATAACATTGAGTGCTCCCACTCTTCTACTCTTTCCACGCCCCGTTTCTTCGTCGAGAGAAGGGAATTTACCACGCCCCTCTCCGTATCATAGTGGAGGGGCGGGACCACCTTGTCCTGCTACTCTTCTTTCTGAGTGGCATTTATTTTATATTCTTGGGGGGGGGGGGGGGGAGATCAGTCCTTCTCGATCCTGGTATTACATGTTTGCAGTAATATTCTTAAGGTGTATTGTGCCATGTTTCGGTTGCCGGGACGATACACCAAATCATTGATACTAGCTTATAGGAATTTCTTGTAGGAATTCATAAAGATAAAAATTTTTCAAGCCATTTTTTAATCAAACTGTTCTGCGTTTTATTTATATTTAATGTTTTATGCTTTATACAATTTAAATTAATGTCATAGAATCTTTATTAGAGACTAGGATAATTATTCAGAAGTTTGGCCTACTCACCGATTTCGATTATTTGTGAGATATGTTGTAGAGAAAAAGGTAAATATTCAAAGCCAGACAACCACCACCTACTTACTATATTCGTAAACTCATTAGTGATTTGAAATCGACTCCTTTCGAACTTTGCTCGGCGACGAGAGAAAACTAACCCTTGATTTAATTCATAAAAATTAATATTGTTTTGACGGTTACAAATTAAGTTAAAGTAGGACTAGTTTTTCTCTCGTCCACGCGCCTAATATTACTTTTTGTTTGGTCCACCCATCGTATAAAGTTGGTTACCATTGTTGCCCGCCATTGCGGCTCCAAGGAATAATAATAAAAGATAAATTTGCATCGCCTAGAATCATTTTGACCAAGAGTAATTTTGTACGAACAATTTGTATATTCACTATACAGTGAAGTTAGAGTGATCTCAAAAATCGTGCCAATTATTATTGATGTGGCTAGACGATGACACTGTTGTTTTAGTCCACTGACGAAAGAATCACCCTGTATCTCTAAAATCATTTCATAAGGTAATCATTTCATAAACATGTACATAGTCACCTTTGTGTAAAAGTTACTACTAGATTGTTGCTTATACAACTTTTGTGTTATAGGGGATCGGCTATTGCAAAAATTGTGGGCGCCAATGCCGTCAAGTACAACAACAAATTTGAAACGCGCGTAACAATGTATGTATATGAAGAGATAGTGAATGGTCAAAAACTGACTGATATTATAAACCAGTTGCACGAAAATGTGAAATACCTCCCTGGACATAAGCTTCCAGAAAATATTGTAAGTCTTGCATATTATATATCTTTTATAAGTAAACTGTGAATAAAAATATTTTTGTATTCATGAAGAAATATACATACATAAGGTCTTTGGCAAGTATCTAAAACTTTAAGAGGTGATTTAACATGTTGTCGTGTACGAAGAGATTCCCCTTGATACTTTGAATCTTTCAGATTTGCAAAATGCACGCGTGCATTTAAATATAAAAAATCAATGTACGCTGTCATGTTCTCCATACAAGATTATAAAACTCTTTCCTCTTCTACTTTTTTTTTAACATTCACTATTTACGAGAAAAATACTCAGTATTTTTTTCGAGATCTACGATTAAAATTTATATACACAAAATATTTTAATTTTTATTCAGTATTGTATTTTTTCATTGATTGAAAGCTGATTCATTTTTGCTCAAGACACTTTTTCATTCGATTGTCAGAAGTGTCTGAAAAATCATAACCACAATATTAAGTGCCATGCCCTCCTGTTGAACTCTAGTGAACCCCATTGTCTCATTGTTTTCGACACAAACCATATATACCAATTTGTAGAAAGGTGACGAGTCATGCAATAACGCCTGCATGATGAGTCAATTGAAAGGTAGTTAAAATTAGCGCATTAGGCTATACATTTTTCGTTGTTAGAGGCCAATATTTGGCGACTAAGGTCTGCCAGACTCCACATTATACATACTACTGTATTACATGTGGTTAATAGTTATTCAAACCTAAGCTTTGTTTGAACTCGGCTAATGTATTTGCAAAGCATTGTGTTTTGCAGGAGAAAAGGAATCGACAGATTGAATATTGAATTGGAATTTGAGCAATTAAATTAAAGGATTGCTTTTCATTACTAAAGTACTAATACACTCCATTATGCGGCTATCTCTACATATCATGTTGAAAAAAACTGGGACATCCTGTACATCTAGAGGAAAAAGCTATCCCAAATCTTGTCCTGTACAACATATCTACAAGTAATCGAAATCAGGAAGTAGGCCAAATTTCTAGATAATTACCCAAAACAATATAAAAGACACTGAAAACAATAAATTCATTGTGTGTACTCAATTCTGATCAATTACATAAAATTAAGTTGACGTATGGGAAGAAATACGACATCCTTCCAATGTGCAACTGCACAACCCCCAAATCTTTGGTATATGTTTCGTAAGGGCAGCATTTTGCATTAAACATCCCCTCCCTTTCGTTCCCAAAGAATTATGCTATATAGGTCGTCGACTATTCGTAATATGTCAAATCTCAATGATAACAGCTGGTGACTACATTTTCAATCGTACAAAAATCCAACCGAGTGGTTTCTTTCTATTAAACATTAAGAATAAATAAAGAAGAAGAAAGATCCTTATGGCTACATCTTTTATATTTGTTTAATTTAACATAATCGAAAATAGATACAACAAAATTTTAATTTTTCACCAGATAAATATGATAAATATATAATATTTGATAAATTACCTAAGTAATTTATTCTAACGTGCAATTTTCAGGTTGCCATTCCGGATGTCATCGAAGCGGCGAAGGATGCGGACATTCTCATATTTGTAATACCGCATCAATTTATAAAAACATTATGCGCAACGTTGCTAGACAAAATTAAACCAACTGCAGTTGGTTTATCGTTAATTAAGGTAGTTAATTCTAATGAAAATTTGTTTAAAGAAATTCTCGATATAATCTGACTTAATAAAGTATTTGTAAATTTCTGTCAAGGGTTTTGATCGAGGAGATGGAACGAACATTGAATTAATTTCCAAAATCATCGAAAAACATCTAAGAATTCAATGTTATGTTTTAATGGGTGCAAATTTGGCTAACGAAGTCGCTGAAGAAAAATTCTGCGAAACTACTATTGGTAATTAACATTGAATAATCAATTAAGGAATACAGAAATATATACTAGGTTGTTCAATAAGTTTTGATGAACGAAAACTTATTGAACAACCTATTATCTTTATTTTTACTATATATAGAGTACTTCTGAATTCCATAAAATCGATACTTATTATAGGTTGCAGAGACAAACGACTAGCACCATTATTGAGAGACCTTATTCAAACTCCAAATTTCAGAGTGGTTGTTGTTGAAGATTGTGAAGCAGTTGAAGTATGCGGTGCCTTAAAGGTAAGTCAAAATATCATTGCTCAAATGAATTTTTAAATAATTCTGTCCATGCTGAACTATAGTTTATTTATAATTGCTATTTGTAATACAGAACATTGTAGCGTGTGCTGCTGGTTTCGTCGATGGTCTAGGATTAGGTGATAATACGAAAGCTGCTGTCATCAGATTAGGTTTAATGGAAATGGTTAAGTTTGTAGATACCTTTTATAGTGGCTCAAAACTTTCCACATTCTTTGAAAGTTGTGGTGTAGCAGATTTGATAACTACTTGCTATGGAGGAAGAAATCGTAGAGTGTGCGAGCAATACGTAAAAAGTGGCAAAGTACATATTATAATACTTACTTCGTACATTTATCTTATAGTCTTTAACAAATTTAACGAACTTGGTTAATTCGGAATGTTTTTATATATTTCTAATAGTCTATCAGACAACTCGAAGAGGAACTCTTAAGTGGACAAAAGTTACAAGGGCCAGCCACGGCTGATGAAGTTAACGGAATGTTAAAGGCTCGCAATTTAACAGAGAAATTTCCTTTGTTCACTGCAGTACATCGTATCTGTACCGATCAAATAAGACCAGCAGATTTACTTGATCAAATTCGTAATCATCCTGAACATGTGTTAGTATATAATTGATTTTATTATTATCTCTAATTAGGAATTCACTAAATAACATGAAACAAATATCCCCTTAGGTTTGCACCAAGAACATTATATATTTACTGACTACTATCCTTATGCTTCATATCATTATAATAAGTAAAAATTCCCATATATGTCGGGATGAAATATATCGGAAACAATTCACTAATGCTTTCATCTATGTCAAAATAACATCCTAATTAAAAAAAAAAGTAAGTCATACCTAAATTTTCCTTTCCCTAATTAGAACTTCTTATTTTTCATAAAATAAAGTTTTTTATTTCATAATTATATTAAGATACTATTTCTGTATTCTTTTAGGATGAGGTTGGAAGGTGTTGAAAATCCCTAGTTGAATCTCGGAAGAGGGTTTAATATGAAATTATTTTCATATTACTATCAATCTTAGAAATAAATATTGTATATATTTTGCTAGTCTCAAACTACAAATAAAATCGTTCAAATTAACATTACCAATTTAAATGAACAATTCATATTTAATTTTAATTACAGTGTAGTGATTCTTTCTGAACACAAATATTTGATAACTGTATTATCAAATGTTTAATAAAAAGTTAAATTTGACTCTTACGTTGATTAGTGATTTTTAATAAACTGATTTAAAATAATCATCTAATCCGCATAAAAAATTTAAAATAGTTGATGACTATTGAAAACACGCCTAATATTATTAATTGTACAAATACCATATATTTGCAAACAAGTATGTTTATTAATTTTATTTAATAATTTAATAATTTTTTAATTAAAAATTAATAAATAAAATGAATTAATATCAAGCTTTTCACTACACTTTTACCAAGTATACTATTGTTATTCTAAAACATTATGAAGTTATCCTTAACTTTTAACTACTGTTTTTTGGCTTGTCTTTTGGCGAAATTCTTTTTAAATTGGAATTATTTTGAGTTACTTGAGGGTCCTGGGTAGGTAGATTCTCCGTTAATACCTCGGGCCTAATGCGAAGCTCTAAAATATTACACAATGCACAAAGTTATCAAATTATGCATTATATGATTCATTCTAATTTAAAAAATATTACCGAAGTTTCCAGATTCTGTTTTGACGGCTTGAATTATAGTCGTCCGCACTTCATGTTCAACTTCTTGTGCAAATTTGTTTAACTGAAATAATAGTTATAACGTAATCATTCATTAAGAATGTACTAGATTGTTTAATAAATTTTGTCGTTCGATAAAACGAACTAAAAATATTTTGTATTCAATCATATATGATACTTTTTATAAATTCTTAATATAATTAAAAGCTTAAATAATATTAATAATATCAGGCACCTACAAGTGCAAATAGTTTCATATCATATATATATATATATATATATATATATATTCTCGAACTGAGAATAGAGGCTGTGTTCTTCCATCTGCAAAACAATCTGACAAGCATGGAGATACGGGTATGTAAATTACGAAGTTAACTACTAATACAGTTAATGTAAATATAAATGTTATTCTAAATGTAAAACCTATATTGATCAATCAAATAAATTAAATTGCAATGGAATCCAATTACAAACTTTGCATTTTATTATAAATAAAACGGTACATTGTCAATTTTTAACTGCTAACTTTAAACTTTTAATTGTACAATAAGTTACAAATAATTTTTGAGGTGTAATAACTTCTTTTTACTTCATAAATAATTGGTCAAGTATCAAAAACCTACATTTCAGTTAAATCTTCCAGCCCGTTATTCTGCAAGGAATTAAATTAATTGCAAATTCAAACTTTTTAAATACCAATTAAAATCAATCATTATTAATATCCATTTTTATTTACAATTAACTTTAAAATTTTTAATATTTAACCGTTAATTGCAAATAACAAGTAAAGGAATACCTATAAATGATAGACTTAAAAAATACAAGAAGAAAAAAAACTAATGCTGGAACAGCTTTAAGAATTATACCAGATATAATACCAAAATTACTATTATCGAAATTAAATAATGTATTTTTTTGTGTTTCTATAGTAGAAATGGTGACGAATTTAGCTACATACTACTGTCGGTATAAATTAAGAAATTCCATAAGTAATCTGATTTTGTTTCGCAAAGCTAAAATGTTTTTATATCAAATTTAGAAGTTTCAAAGGCAAATATTGTTTGAAGCCAAGCTTACCCTTTCACAATGTCAAAAATGTACATTAAAAAATATCGAATTACAACTGCGTCATGAAATCACAAAAATCGCGACGTCGATGTAACATAATGTTACAATATTACTATCGCAGTTAAGTGGGGTGAATAATTGGAATATTTCAACAAAATCTTATTAAGTGAATGAAAAATATTATACAAAAACGTTAGTAATCATTTTTATTGCAATATGATTTTGTTCTTATATTAAAAAAATCACAACAATTTTAACAGAATATAAAAACCGAAAAATTTACTATCAAATACGAGTAAACATAACAATTTCTGATTATTACACTGATGGATTGTGGCAGTGATTTAAAGTCTTTAGGTTTTCATCAAAGGTGAGCTGAATTTGCTTCACTGGACCTAAGCAATCGCGTATATTAATAATATTTTAAAGAATATCGGTTTCGATATAGTAGTTTTAAATCCCTGTCTTCAAATGTTTTGCAAATTGAAATAAAATAAATAAAAAAGAAAAAAATTACCAGTAAATATAGATAAATATCCCGGTATTTTCGTAAATGGCATAGCATCAGTTTCAAAAAATCATATCTTCCAAACAAATACACGAAATAAAAAAATTAAATGATTTGTTCTAGATAAAAACCAATACTTTGAATTGTATAACTCTGTTAAAAATATTAATTAACAATTATAGAAAACAATACATTAAGATAATAGATAGCGGTGCACAAATTCGAGGAAATACGAATATGTTTGATATTATACTATAACTTATTTGTAAAACAAAAAATAATATATTGGACCCAAAGAAAAATTGTTATATTTCATTGTCATTTTTTTTTTGAGTAACAATTGATCGGTGAAATAATCATTGAGAACATTAACGGGTAAATGTATGAAAGTTTGATATCAAGAAAACGAAAAGAACCACAAAATTATTACGAGATGTGAGCAACAACTTACACATTTCGTTATTTTTTCAACCGCAAGTATGTCCAGCAATTGAAGGAAGTCTACTTTCACTTTTCTCCAATATTACATAAACAAAATATACTCATTTATAACTCTTTATAGTTTTTTTTATAATTTTCCAGAATTATGCGGGATCCCAAAAATACCGAAGATTTTAGGATTCTGAAAATGTCCAGAATTTCTAAAAATATCTGGGATACCCGAAATTGTTAAGTGATAAATGAATAAAGTTTTTATAAACATCGTTTGCCTTAAAAAGATTATACGGCATGGTATTTTTATTTCGGTTCAGTAACGTTGAAATTCTCAACATTTGTGGAAATCTTAACAATTTTTGAAAATCCAGAATATTTTGGGATATTTTTGGAATATTTTTGAAATATTTCTAAAATAGTCGGGATTAGGATCCCGACATTTTCGGCATTTAATTCCTCAGGTCCTACAAAATGATGCCTTATTCAAAATTTAAATGCAGAACTACCCAAAATTGAATTACTTTCTACCACCCTCATTTTATCCAGGTATAAAATAGATACTGTACTGAGATGAGAAGTTGGCCAGTAGCTCTCATTCGTTATAGTATAATCACCCCCTTACAAATCCACCATTTCTGACAATAACATAACGAGAGGGTATACGTATTTTCATTTTTAGAAGAAATAGTACTGTGAACGAAACGAATTATATAACGGTGTGACGAAAAGAACGAACACGACAACTATAGCCAACTTCTCATATCAAGACAGTACCTCTCTATCTCCTGATTAAGATTAAGTCTATACTTAATAATCAGATATATATAACATTACATAAAATATATATAAGATATATAAGATTAACCTAGTTGATAATATATATCAGATTAAGTCTTATACTTAATAATTTTTAGTAATAGATTTTCTTTTTACACTTTTTGAAAGGCGAATAATTGATAAAACATTATCCACATTTTTGACTGTAGCTATAAATTTCAAAAAAAAATATTGTCTAATTTTCTAAAGCTTCCACTATAAAATAAGTAATTTCTAATGTGTTGATTTCATAATTAAGTAACATCTTAATGAGCCTCTAAAGATTGTGTTGTACCCATTTCTAGGTAACTGGCCCATGTACCCACCTGCTACGGTCAACAAGCTGCACTGTTCTCATGTTATATTTTTTCAATGAGGTCTACAATCGAAATTGGCATATCTCACAGCCGTTTCATAGATGTCATTTGTACCTCTAGAACAACTGCAAATAAATGAATTACAATTACAATTTGAAAAACTTGAATTTGCAATTAATTCAATTCTTTGTAATGTGTAGAATAATGGATGGGGAGATTTAACTGAAATACAGATTTTTGAAACAAAGTCAATTATTTATTAAATGAAAACAGTTAATTATACCTCAAAAATGACTTGCAAAAGTACTCTATAATTGAAAATTTCAAATTAACATTTAAAAACTGACAATTTACTGTTTTAATTATAATTAAAAATGAAGTTTTGAATCTCTTTAATTGCAATTAAAAACAATTGCAATTTAATTTAATTAATTTAGACTACAACAATACATAACTATGTATTATTTGTACAATGATTAATACTAAACTTTCATTAAATTAACAGAGATGAATATGACACAATACTTTCTAATATGTCACTTTAATTCTATTTTAATTTATGGAAATAATTATTTAAATAATGCAACCTTTCTAAGTCTTATATATTGAATAAATATATAACCAACAACAAAAATGCGTTATATCATATTAAAATATAGTATACAAATCCTCGAAGTAAAAAATTATTGTTTTTTTACATATAATTGTGTGATAATAAAGGAAAAATTAAAAAAGTGTGAAAATACTAAACATCCAAGATAAATTTACAGAACTCACCAATAATGACAAACATGTAATCATTGCCTCAGTCCCATTCCACCAGAGAATCAAAGATAACATAGAAGTTAACATAACAGCTAAAGAGGCAACACTGCCATCGTTAGATGACATTTGAAGACCAATACCTTATCAAGACCTAGTTGTTGCATTACATTATACCGGAAAACAATTATGGAATCAAACATGGAATACCTCCAGCAAAATAGAAACACATGAAATAACCCAAGTCTCTTACAAACCAATGCTTACCAACAACATCAAAAAAAGAGACACAATAATCATGACAAGACTTAGAACAGGACACTGCAAACTCACACATAAATACCTCTTTAAAAAAACAGAGCCACAAATGTATAATTATGGTAATGAAATTATATTAATCAATCACCTACTATTTAAATGCAAAAGATACCATGCCCATGGACAAAAATACAAAATAACATCATCAGTGACCTTGATATCACAGATACATGTTGTAATATATCCCAAATTAGCTAAAGAAAACTAATACCTATCGCAAAATATAACCATCTATAACCAAGAAACAGTACCAAATCAATGCTAATGACCAGAAGGTCGATGCGATATTAAACAAATTAAAAAAAAATTCATATCTTACAACAAAAGTGGACTGAAATAGATGTACTGTGTTAAAAATATTATTAATTAGTTTCCTAATTAAAACCTACACGATATAAAAATAAAAAGACATCAAATCTCTTATAAATTCAATTTTTATAATGTGAGACATGCAATAATTTTTACATAGTGTTGTCTTAATTTTTATTTTCTGTTCTTTTAAATATCTTTACTTTTTGTTTTTATATATAATATTTTACATTACACACATACACATGTATAAGTTTATATATTTACATATTAATATATTTATTTATATTCTAAACAAAATTGCATGTTTGTGTAACCATCTTTAACTTTAATCATTTCTGATAGAATATATTATGATATACATTCAAAACCTACACATTTATTACTTATTTAATGTAACATCAAAACTTTTTATTGATAAAAAGTTAATAATTGTATATTTATGATATAAAATAAAATATTATTTCATGATATCATTATTATTGATAATCATTGTATTATAAAATACTTATTTTTCAGTTTCTGCTACAAAACAATTCCATACAAGTCATATATCATCCCTTATGATTATTATTATAATGGATATTAAATTATAATTAGCACGAAATTATTAACTTAATGCTTACCTCTTCGATTATGGTTGTGTTTGTAATATTTTTATATTTTTTGTACTCCTCATTTATCTTGTCCCGTACAACTAAATGACATATTAAATCATTAATGATTTATTCCAACAATTATTATCTTCAATTTACCTTTTAATGTATGCTCATCATCCTGGAAAGTGTTCATTCGTGTTCGATGTAGTTTCTTAAACGTATGTAATACCTAAGAAATGTAATTTAAGTTTTAGAAAAAAGTAAATAAGTAATTCAAGTTCTTAATAATTAATTAAAACTAATTTTCACAATAATCAGTACATAAGACTATTCACATGAAAATATTAATTTTGTTTCATAGCAAAAACAAAGGTTTTAATAATTTATAAAGTAACAACTTCTTGGCAATGATTTTGTATCGTTTAATTTGCTATTAAATTAATCTAAACATAACCTTAAATTTTATTATAGAACTGTTACTTATGCTTTAAAAGCATTTTTAAATTGTATACTTTTCTAAAATAAATTCTGATTACACAAAAGTTTAGCAAGTGTACTTATGCAAGAAATAAAAATATACTGTAAAGAAGTAATATTTTAAAACATAACACTTTACCTGTCGTCGAAGGTTATCTCCCATTTCTTCTTTTAAAGATATTTAAAGAAATAAACGACTTTAATTCATACAATATTATATATAATTATAACTAAATACTTTTATCTAGAACAAAATAAATTTTTACTATCAAAACTTATAACTGCATCTAACTATGGAATAACTTCTAGTCCGAAATAGATAATTCTCGATATTTTATCAAGTCCCTGTGCTGTGCCGTAGAGTGGCTAGACCACAAAACTAAGAACAAAAGGAACAGCGAAGGGGGAAGGGTATATGTGACGAGAATTTTATTTCTATATCAATTCTGTGCAGTATTTTTACATATTTGTAATGTTCAACAAAATAACAATTTTTGCAGTTTTATAATATGCACTAGGCGATCCTTGTAGAGATTAAAATTATTCTATCACTCTCAGTTTTTGAAACAAATTTCTGTAAAAACACATTATTTTGAACAAGAAGGAAGTATTATGTGAAAAGTATAAAATTTTTTAAAAATTGTAGTTACTGAGATAGCCCATAACACATGAAAGATAATGTACGTTTAAATTTTGCCGCATTTCAATTAAATGGTACCATTACTAGATCTAAGTAAGATGGCTGAAGTTTGGCATTAATATGATGTCCCCTTACCCTTTTAGCTGTATACCTCTTATCCAAGATATTACTCTTTGCGCCGTTCTTCAGGTCCGTGTTAAAATGCTAATGTTGTGAACAGAATTTAATTTATAAATACTTGTGATACATATAATACAATTAAAGAAACTATTAAATTATATAACATTATAAATGGAGATTAATATTTTTTTATTATTTGAATGACATTTTGATTTAATCTATTTCAACTTAAAATATATTGAAATACTTATAACAAATGATTATTACAATGAATTACGTTCATGTAAACTTGTTAAACATGGCTATGACGAGTTCATGAAATGAAAAATGATTGTGTTTATAATTAACATGAAATAAATATAAGTTAATGGGCAAACAATTCGGAAATAAATATAACAATGAACCGAAAATACATTTATTAAGTAATAAATGGAGGAATACAAGTCTAGAATTATAAATCTATGATGAATGAAGAATGCCCAAGTTGTAAACAAACAACAAATACATCCTGTTCAAGGCTTGTAAAAGACAGTTGTGGTCATACCAAATGTCGTATATGTTTATTATATGAAGAGCATGGGTGTAAAATATGTAGTAATGAACATTATGTACAAAATATTGGGAATTATGGTACAAAATCAACGTATTTCTTATGTATAAGATTAATTGTTTTATTCTATTAATTTATTATCTAGTTTTAAATTATTGTTATACTAAATATTTATTTATATTTCATTTGCAGATTGCATATCTTCAATAAAAGGAAGTGCAAATAATATTTCTACCTTTGATAAAACTACTAAATATAATGAAGAAGTAGTACTACCCTTGGAACTAGTTATTAATAAAAATTCTAAATCTAAAACTAATAATTCTGAATTTTTTTCTATTGATTGTATAAGTAACTCTGAGTTATATCATGAAAATACATCTACTAAGAGAACTGAACCATATAAATCTGCAACTGATATTAAAAATGATCATATTTCTAATAAGTTATATATTTCCAAGGTAGAAACTAATAATATACCTTTAAATACACATGCACGTTTAAGTTACAATTTGGGAGTAGATCCATCATCTTATAGTAAAACAACAACAGACATTTGTGGTTTGGTAGGTCTGGAAATTCATATGCCATATCTAAGGATTCATCAAAGCATATACTATAATTGTTTTGTAGGAAATTAAGACAGAGCTCTCAAATAATGAAAAAGTGATAAAAGATAAATCCATAAAAACTTGTGATTGTACACATATCTCAGTAATACCCGGAACACCAGAAAAATATAAATGTAATATTTGCAACAAAATTTTTCAGAACAAAAAAGGAAAATGTTATCATGATGCTTGTGTAACAGGTGTTAAACCTTATCAGTGTTCTTTTTGTGACAGAACTTTCATTAAACGGTCTCATTTTGAATATCATGAAAGAGTTCACAGAGGATATAAACCATTTAAGTGCAATCTGTGTGAGAAAGCATTTCCTCAACAAAATAAACTTAATAGGCATATGTACTCACATAATAGTAAGTTTCACAATACAATGTAATTTATTTTTACATTATAAATTTAATTTCTTCAGACTTGAGGCTTCAATAAATATTAGTAGGAGTAAATAAAAGTTAAATGTAATTTTTAGAAGAAAAACAATTTATATGTACTAAATGTAATAAAGGATACACTAAACGAGATGATTTAAAAAATCACTTGCATGTGCATAATGGTACAACAACATATTCCTGTAAAGCATGTGAAAAAACTTTTGGAATATTAACAAATTTAAAACGTCACATAAAAACACATACAAGTAAGTATATATACATGCAAGAATATGTACTGCACAAATATGTTGTTTTTTTTTAAATTACAGTTTTATTCATTATTATTCTATAACTGTTACCTAAAAATAGTTTGATACAGTTTTGAAGTATATGCCTAACTTTCACTTAAAAAACTTTGGGTGAACAAAGTAATAAAATCATATTATTTAAACAAGAGAGTGAAATATATAGGTTTAGAAAACATAGGCAATAAATTATGAAATTCTTTTTACTTTATTGTAACACATTATTCAATTACTTAAGCAATATTTTTATTTGTTAACAGATGAAAGACCACATATATGTGATGAATGTAATAAAAGTTTTAAAGATAAATCTTTGTTAATCCGTCATAAAAAAACACATGGCAAAGATCGTCCATTTTCATGTGCACACTGTAGTCGAGTTTTTTTATCAAAAAGTGAATTAAGACGTCACTTAACAGTGCACTCAGGTATGTTGTAATAAAAAATGTATTATAATAATATATAATAATATATAAAATTTATTTTAGAGGAAAAACCATTTTCTTGTAAATATTGTCAAACTGTATTTAGAAGAAAAGATAATTTACATCGTCATATTAGGCATCACCATCCAGATAATCCATTTCTGAATATCAAGAAATTACAAAATCCTGTATCTGATAGAAATACTAATTTAGGAATAATTAAACAAATTAATTTAAAACAGAAACAAAGACAAAAAAAAACACTTAAAATGGCCTCCAGTTCATTATCAAAAAGTTCAACTAAAGTATCAGTGGTTTATGTAAGTTCTAGTGATCAAATCAGTTCAAGATTAGATTCAATGGGTAATATTACACCTGTTATAAGAACTACCAGTGAAGTAAGTAATGCAGTTCCTGTTATTAATGGACCGATTAGTATTAAAAAACCAGAAGATAAGACTGATACTAAAAGAAAGATATTCACATATACAGAACCGATACCACTTGCTGAAGCTGTAGTAATAAATAGACGAATTGAAGAAAAGTTGTATGCACAAAATGTGTCCAATCATAATTATTTTTTCCGAAATTGCTTGAATTGTGTAGATAAATCATATTCTACTCTTATGAATCAAACATCCTATGCAAATTCTAATATGAAAAATGCTGCACATAAAGCAATCCTTGATGAAAGTACATTTTCAGAATCAGATTCAAATATACAAACAACAAGTGTCCAGTGCCACAATATTGATAAAGCAATTCATAGTCAAAAAGATATTAGATTGAAAGTTGAAAATGATAGGACACATGTACAAGACAATTGTATGGGAAGTATGCAATTCAAATTATAAATATTAGTCAAAATGTTAATATAAAGTAAGGAACATAGTTCTTAACAACTATAAAGTGTACAAATAAATAAAATATTAATTTGTAAGAAACAAAATATTCAACAATTATAACCAAACATTTTTGAAACATTGTCATTTTGAAAATAAAGATTTTAAAACAATAAATAACACTATAATCTAGTGCCAACAAATTTTGAAAATTTACATAAGAAATGAACTAATACACACTAAAGATGTCAAACAGCAGACATTGCAATCATATAATTAGCAAATGAAACAACTATTTAAAACTGCTTGTAATTCATTAAAAACACAAAAAATAATATTTTATTACAATACATTGTATGATAACCATCTTAATTGAAGCACTATGATAAATCACAAAATAATGAAACTATAAAGGGTATATTGGAAAGGTGCAAAAAATCTGTTTACTTTGTTGAACTGAACACAATAATAATTTCTACTCAATTATAAAAATTCTGTTATTATCAATAATTTTCTCTTATCAATTCAGTTTTCAATCTTTTTATAATAAAATGTGATGACCCATGGAATATTAAAAGTGGTTATGAACTGTACAACATTTTTGATGAAATCAAAATCTTCAAATTGTGTTCTATTAACACATTCTGTTTACATTCATGAATGTAAATAATTTATAGTGAATAAATAAGACCTTATATATTTTCATTTTTTCATAATAAAATATACTTCTTTCTAATTTTCTAAGACTGGATACTTAAATTGTACGTATTCTCTACATTTGTTCATATTATTTATCTTAATAGTAGCAATCATTAAAAGATTTGTATGAAATCGCAATTTTGTTAGAGGATAAATAAACAGATGAATATTATACATATAAGGCTGTGTAGATTTGAAAATTGTATGTATATAAAATAAATAGTTTAATTTGTAAAACGTATTTAAAGAGTATTTTAATAAAAATTATGGTAATTACAATATAAAAGTGTACATTAGTTTGAAATAAAAAGTTTAAATTAATATTCGTTTTCTTAATATCAGAAATTAATAACTATTAATTTACAGTTTTTATGTGTTATTTATATATCAATATGATCAACTAGTAAGAAGTAAATGTAACTAATTTGCTTTACCTTTTAATTTTAACACAATTCCTTATAGAAATTGATGTATCTCCAATAAATACAAACAAATATTATATGTAAAAAAATTAGATATATCTATTTTTGTATGGTTTCAGAAAAGTGATATAGTTAGACCTATTTTGATACATATATAAATATATCTGAGAATATATTGTATTGGAAAACTTAAATACATAACTTGAATTCATTCAAAGTTGTCATTGGAATTCCATATAAAAAAATTAGTAAATAAAGTTTGTAAAAGAACATTGTAAGGATACAATGTTTTTAATAAAATATATATTATTTTCTAATTAAACAAGTAGAGTATTATAAAAAGAGTTTAACCATATTTTATGTCACCCTTCTCATTTTCTGAAGATAGAATACTGTTACATATAAGGTAAAGTATAGCATACAGTACAGAATAAATGTTCAATGACAAAGATGTTTACAAAGAGAAATGGATATAAATAATAAAATTTGAGATACTTCTGTCTACAGTCTTTCATATATGAAATTTTAATGATTAACTTAAACTGTTGTTAGATTTAACCACTCAATTCTTTCAATTCAATATATTATTGGTGGAAGATACGTACTGAACTTTTTGAGGCACATTCGAGCAATACTGTAATAAGTGCAAACCATAAAATGTTGTTCTCATCACTTATTATAGGGCTGTAGAGATCCACAATGCCTGCCTACCATGTTATGTCTAGTCCATTAATAGCTAGTATCCAAAAAGTATATCAAATTCAACTCAAAGTTCTCAATACTATTCAAATGTACTATCATTTTTATGCCTTATTGCTTTTAAAAGTTCGTAACAATTTTACTGATAACACTTTCTAAGATATAACCAATTATAGATTATTGGCGATTACTTTGAACATATATAAAAACAGTCTGCACATATATAAAATTAAAGTATAATTTCTTTACTTTACAAACAATGTATTCATAAGATAAAAAATATTCATCTATATTACTTTCCTACTATTATTACATTTTTAAAAAATTTAATTAATTGGCTGTTTTACTTTGAATTTTGCTTTGTAACATGCCATGAAAGTCTGTCCTCGTAAAACTGTATAACTATTTGTGGACAAAGTAAATTTGCCTCTTTTGCAGTAACCAAATCTGTTTCTTCAGTCCCTTTCCTATGTTAAACAAAACTTAATAATAATAATTCAATTATCTTCTACTCTGTAGGTATTAAATTGAAGCTAACCATTTCATTAAAAACATCAATTCTCCACTAGAATCTGTAGCTCCGATAATTTTATCAGGTTCCAATTCTCTCTTGAATCCATATATCTTACTGTCACAATCAACAGCTTTTGTTTTATTCATCTTAATATTATTAAAATTGTATTCGTTATGGTGTCTTATATTTTATAACTTATTTACCTACCAAATATTAATACATAGATATTAGTTCATACTGTAGCATAAACAATCATATAAAAATACCATTACAAGTAATAAAATGTATACATACATAAAGTTATTAAAACTTGAAAATATGATTATGTTTCCAGCTTGTACATTCAAATTCACAGCAATATCCATTGTATTTTTCAAATTTCATAACAAAACACAATTAATTGTTATCAATGTATAATTATAATATATAATGTATTTAACAATATTATTTGTGGTGAATGTGTTGAATTAATTTTGCACTTCATTTGCTTTATCGTTGATATCAGAACGAATAATATGAAGGTTAAGTTTGTATTAAATACTTTATTAAAAGAAAGTAGAAGTATAATATAGAAGTTACTGCTGCATACTTCAACTTCTTAAAAATTAAATTGAAATTAAATTTATTGTTTCATCTTCACAAATATTATAATAGATATAACAAATTTATACTAATATATAACGATTTGTAAGGTTGTAACTTCAGTTACGATTTAATTACCAGTGATTGTGATTTTTACTAAAGAAAGAACTTTCATATATATGTCTGCTTAATATTATAAATTTAAGATTTTTTCAAATAGTATAATGTCGATATTAAATGTTTTATGTCTTGTTATTTATTAACAAATTGTTTGTCGTACATCATTTTTGCTTAAAACACTAATTGTAGAGTATAAGATTTTATTAATTATTCACCTTAAATTTCATTATAAATATTTAATCTTAACTTATTCATAAAATAAAATATAAAAAATAAATATTGCATACATGCATTTTATTTAGTTATTCATATGTAGTTCGATCTATCCACGATTTACATTTCCGGCGCTGCATTAACGACATTCATTATAAATATATTATATTAAAAAAGCCAAACTATGGGTGTGTCTCATTTATGTTTGTAAATTAAATCCAAATGCCAAATCAATTATCAAATTTAGGAAAAACAATTTATTCAAATATAATGCATATTATTTGAAAAGTATGTAAGAAAGTACTTAATGTTGCTGATAAAATTGCTTTTTTATTATTAATAACTAGAATACATTAAAAGATATATCATTTAATGCATGATGTTTTTTTAGATGATACTTAATGTAAATAGTTTAAAGAATTTTTAGAGAAATGTTAAAATAATAGTAGTGTAAGATGTGCGCATGCTCAAAATATTTGTATGGCAGTTGCGCATTTGGGGTTTACATAAGTGCCTGAAAGGAGTAGTAATCGATTGGACGACGTGCGTGATATTCATTTCTCGCATCACGTAGTGAGATTCTTCCTGTTTGGTGTAGTGAAGGGTATTTGACTCTGAAATTATCCGAAATGGTTAAAATGGAACATGATGTAAGTAAATAATCAGATTAATATATCTATGTTCTATAAACTTTGTTTTTACAAGCAAATAATTTATGCAAAATAAGAACGTAGGTTCATAATGTGAGTTGAGTCTTCATTTTGCTGTCGTGTATTAATGTACACACGCGCGCGCGCGCACCACACACACATGTATTGAAAATGTATGTAATACTTTTACGTCATGTATGATTTAATTTATTATCACAATTTATATTGTTTATGTGTGTTTACTTGAATTTTGTTTATAATTTATTTCTGATTGATATAATGTTTTGTTTTGTGGAATTACACGTAAATCTTTTTATGTTTTAATGTAATGTACTCTGTAAATTCATTATAGTAGCTGGAATAATGAGTAAACAAATTTTACTTTTTTTTTGAGTGTTACAATATTTTTAAAAAGTACAAATTCAATATTTTTAGATACATGATATATTACTGCACGTTCTGTACTGTTCGGTTATGGCATGGCGTTCTCTGACGCTTCGCCATTTGAGAACGGTTTCTAAATCTATACTTTTATTCAAATATATTATAAACATAACATATATTTAACAGTCATTGCATAATAATTTAAATAAAATCTTTACAGATTTCACTATTTATAATTATGTAATAATTATGTATTATGATAATACGTTAATTTAAGTTATTTTTGAAACAATTTTAAGCGTGTTATATGTATTTAATGTGTTATGTAAAAGTAAAATTTATTCGTTCATACATTAAACGAATTTAATATCACAATAATTTCTATTAAAAATGTGTGAATATTAAAGTTCTGTACATACAACTATTTGTAAAAGTACAATTATTTAATAAGAAATAAAATTTTAAACAGCAGATTAATCAAAATTTATGAATTTTAATAGACACTAAATTTGATAAATTTATCATTGATTGTTTTGGTAACTTTAAATGTCAAAGAATGTGCTCATATTAGTCTAGCTTAAAAGCAGGTGGAATTTTAGGTACACTGTTGAATAAAAGTAGTTTACTTCATTTTAACTTTTTTCCTGGTATGTAGTTAGAACTATTGATTTTTTATTTTGTAGAAGTATGTAAAAATACATAAAAAGTGTCATAAAATTTAATTTTGTATTATTTATATTCATAATTGATTATTGTACAATTTAGAGAAACTATTGTTTATCAGTTGAACAAAAGTAAGCTTGCTTATAAAAGATAATTTATTTAGTAACCAATTAAAATGAAAAATATTTGTAGTATTCGGTTAATGTTTTGTTATGGGTAACAATTGCAAAATATTTTCTTTTATGCTACTAATAAGATTTTTCTCTTTAATCTTTTATAAATTTCTTTCTCTAACGTAATTAGACATTTTGCAATTTCTTAAAAAGTTAGTTTAGATCTGAATTAATGGATATATTTTATTAAAAACAAAAGAGAAATTAAATATTTGATAATCTTCTCTTTTGAACTTATCTCGGAAAAATCACAATTCTTACAGCAAATATTACTATTAAATAATTAAAAGGCTAGTTATAAAAATAGATTAATAAAGATTGAAGCCATTATAACTTAAGATTTCTGGAGCTTTGAATTATTTATATGCATATGCTGTGGAATTCATAACTCTCAGATAATTTGCAAACTACACTAATTTCAAAATGCCTAAATGAAAGAAATTAACAGGGTTGAGGAAGGTCAAATAATGACCGAGAAGGATGTTGTATATATTAATTGACAAGTTACAAGCAATCTGAATCAGCCTTTATATATTAAAATTAAGTCGATGAATATTACACCAAATTATAAATATAGCATCAGCGATGCTTTCTGTGTATATTAGAAGTTTCTAATTACGTTTACTCTTATACTAACACTGTTATGGTGTATTGGAATTACTTTTGCTTTCTTATATGCAAGACCATGACATAGTGGCATTTAAATTTCAACAAGGTAATGCCCATACCTATTACAATAAAAGCATGCAAATATAACATGGCTTAGAGATCTCAATATCCAAATTTTCAAATAATCAGTTCCCTAAATATAAGTCTAATTTAAAATGTGTAAAGAATATTTATCAATCATATTTATCAAAACAAAAAAAGAAATATTTGTCATTTGTTTATATAATTCTGTATAAGAAAAAAATGAGTATTTTTAACCACAAACGATAAAAAAATTGAAAATAAAATGAATTTATATTTTTGTCCAATGGGTTAGATATAAGAACTTTTCATTTTATATAACTTTTTTAGACATTTATAATGAAAATGAACAAATAGGCAATTATTAATACAAGATTAATTTAAAAGGCTTTACAAAATAAAAATAAATTTATATAACAAACAACATTTCAAATACTGACAACAAAAACAAATATTAAAATAATCATTTCAATTTATTTGAACTTTAACTTATTCCTCATTAGTGTATTTTTCACTGTTATCATTTTTATTTTAAATAAATTTTTATTTTACTTTTGTTAGTAATTTATAAGATTCTACATGAATTTGTTATATTCCTCTTAATGTATAATGTAGCTTTCATTACTCTGATAATTACATTTTTTCAAAGTTTGTAACTTATTAATCATTAAAAATGCATGTTTTATGATAATGACAGAATATTCTACAATTTTTAATATGTTAAACCATGGTTAAACTTTTTATTTAGATTGTGTCAGTCTGGGTTAAGAAAATTATTTTTTTCGTTAAGAAAATTGTAAAATAATAAGTACATAATTGAAGTATTAAATGTTTCTATGCTTTGCATAATAGTTTAACAAAACATTGAAGATAACTGTAGAATATATCTATCATATTTGGTGCAAATTGAAAACATGAAAGGCTTGGTTGGTACTTAATGCAGTAGGGTATTATTAAACAGTTTGTCTTCATTTTTAAAATAAAAATAAATTTGACCAACTTTCTTCTAGTGGATTTTATTTTCATTCCTGTCACTAGTAAGTACTATCTTCTATATACATTACTTAACATGATATTTCATCAAAAAAATTAGTATTAAAAATAATGCAGAAGATAATATTCAAATATATAATTTAATGACTTTAAGAAAATTCTATTTTAAAATAATTTTAAGCTAATTCAAACTTAAAAAATTTATAATAGTAGACTAATTAATTATCCACACAACAAATGCAATTCTTATTCTTCTTGTGCTTATGTTATATAAATTCTATTTTTCAATTCCATTTACTGTTGTGGAATAATACAGATGTATGTTTGGTTTCCTTGATTTCAAAGTTTCCGATATCAAACATAAGCAACATAAAAATTTCAATACTTACAAGGAGAGGAGGTCAGACCTGTGGGTTCATCAATTTTTTTTAAACTTCTTCTGGTGTTTGAAAGTATTCTATTCTAGAGCAAGAATAAGTCAATACATCTGAGATTTCCTTTTGCTACCATGCGAAGCCTATTTCTTTAGGCAAGTAAACATTTTTATTAAAAAGTTTTGGAAGCCAAACGTAAATTCTCAAGGAGGAAAGCTGTCATAAAAATACATTCTCTAATGCACTACTAATTATCACCACCGATTTTTGAGGATATATCTAATACACTGTTCATGATATGCTACAGAATTGATAAGTGAAATTTTTTTTTATGTCAATCAAATATGTTTTTCGGATACAATACGAAAAGCGAAATGTGCATGTAATACATTAGTATCTAGAAAATGTTCACATTATCAAAAATGTATCTTTTTCATGTTTTTACGTTGCATTCCATTCGAGGAATTGTAAAGAAATAAATAAAAAGGCGGAATAAAAATAAAAGAATGTATTAAAATAAATAAAAAATGAATAAAAACATAAAAATAAATTTTATCTCATGAGATTCGATCTCCAGAACCTTGAGGTGCAAATCTATGTACTATTCACCTTCGTTGTTGTTGCCATAACAATACTTTGTTACACCTTCACATCTTTATAATAACTCATCTGTGCTGAGGTCCTCATAAATTGAACGAATCGTATTCTGGACAGTCTGTGGCAGAGGATTTTTGTGTACATAATTTTCTAAACCATTCATTGCTTTTGCCACCTACCAAGAAGATTTTGTCTGACGAAATTTGGTTAAAAACGTATTCCATATTACTTTCTTCATTGTCTTTTTGCAATGGAAATTTAGTCGAATACATTTATTAATACAGTAAAAAAATTTTACATTGTATTCTTTCCGAACTTGCATGGCATTCTCAGTATCGATTTTGTTTATAGACTTAATAATCCAATTTATAGAACATCGAGTATAATGAGCTTTGAAGGTCTTTATAATACCTTGATTTAGAGGTTGAAGTAAGGATATTGTATTTGCTGGAATATAGAGCACTTCTACGCCTTTTACGTTTAGCTCATGGTACGGCAGATTGGCCAAGGGTATTGTCTAGTATTACAAAAGTTTTAAATGGTAGTTCTTTAGTATCGAGATACTTTCCGATTTCGGGAACAAAACATGGATGGAACCCATCGAGAAAAAGGAGTACTTGTTGTCCACGCTTTTTGTTATGCATCTAGAGTACTGATAATTCCTGTTCATTTTTTTCTTTCAATACTCAAGGGATTTTTGTTATTTATAAATAAAACTAGTCTTGATTTGCACAAACCTGTCGTAAAAAATATCCCGATTTATTTTAACACGATCCAGAACAAAGCAAAATCAATTTATAACGATTTAAAGGAAAATGAAGATAAAAGATCCAAGATTAAAGAATTTAATGCACGCAAAGGATGGTTTGAATCATTTCAGAAAAAAAGATTTTGAAAAATGTAAAAATAGAGAAACAATGTCCAACTATTAGACAGCAAATCAATTCTCGAGTGTTTCCAAAGACATAATCAAAGAGATAGGATATTTGTCTGAACAAGTTTTCAATGAGAATGAGATTACAACTTTATGAATTTCCTTTTTATCTTTTACAATTGTTCTTACACTAGATTCATTAGTGATAACATATTCGTTTATTATTGAAAAGTGTGGTGTAAAACAAAAATTATTATTTTGTTTTTCAATTGTATAAATATTTTGGTGTTGCAGGACGGCAAAAACGAACCCGAACATGTTAGAAAATTATTTATTGGTGGCTTAGATTATAGAACTACAGACGATTCTCTAAAGAAACATTTCGAAAAATGGGGAGAAATTGTCGACGTAGTTGTAATGAAAGATCCAAAAACAAAGCGGTCTAGAGGATTTGGTTTTATTACTTACTCGCGTGCTCATATGGTAGATGATGCTCAGAATGCAAGGTTGTGTATATATATATATATATATATATGTAATAAATCGAATTTAAATTTGAGCTTATTGAGATTAATAATTGTATACTTTTATGTACATTGTTATAGGCCACATAGAGTAGATGGGCGTGTAGTTGAACCTAAAAGAGCTGTTCCTAGGCAAGAAATTGGTAGACCAGAAGCTGGTGCAACAGTAAAAAAATTGTTTGTGGGTGGTTTGAAAGATGATCACGAAGAAGAAGATCTTAGACAATATTTTCAGAGTTACGGTAGCATAAATTCAATCAGTATTGTCACGGACAAAGAAACGGGCAAAAAACGTGGTTTCGGTTTTGTCGAATTCGATGATTATGATCCCGTCGATAAAATTTGCTTACAACGTAATCATCAAATACGTGGCAAACACGTTGATGTGAAAAAGGTAAAAGGAAAAAAAAAAGAAAATAATATAGAATATATGTAGTCAAATAAAATATATCATAGAATTCCAGAATAATTTTATAACGTTTATAGGCTTTAAGCAGAGCGGAAATGGCTTCTGCATCTAGTGGCGGTGGCAGCGGCGGCGGTAGTAGCAGAGGAGGACAAAACGTAGGAAGAGGACCTCGCGGTGGAAATCAGGGTGGTGGTAACTGGGGTGGACGAGGAAGCGGCGGTGGCGGAGATTGGAATAATGGTGGTAATCAAGGTGGTTATGGTGGAGGTAATCAAGGAGGTTGGGGCGGTAATGGTCCTTGGGAGAATCAGAATCAAGGTAAAGGTTCGCAGAAAAATAAACTCTACCCACCTTACTAAGTATTATCTATATATATTTATATATATATATATATATATATATATATATTTATATATATATTTATATATATACATATTAATTAATTTTGAACACGTTTTAATAAATATACTTTTAAGGAGGTGGATGGGGAGGTCAAGGAGGACAAGGTGGATATAACAGTGGTGGAAATTGGAGTAATGATAACTTCGGAGGAGGATATCAACAAGGCTATGGCGGTGGTCCGGTTCGGAATAATTTTAACTCTGGAGGAAGACCTGCTCCCTATGGTAATAATATGTGTTCTTAGTGGCCAATAATCTGCAAATTCGAGGTGGCTACCACCTTTCTGTGGATAAAGTTGCTTCTGTTCTTCTCAAAAGCCAATGCGTCTATTTAAGTCTTTATTAGTTATTATAATATAATGTTAATTATGTTATAATGCGTGACATGCATAAGAATATTGTACGTAATAATTTTACGCAGTCGCACAAGGAGTGTTCTGTTTTTAAATATTTTAGACTTACATGTCAATAATTTTATAATACGTAAAAAAATTATTTATTACAGTTTTCATAGGTAAATTATGTATTTAGATTGATGCAAGTTTATTGACACTTCTCGCTCATTCTTCAATTTTTTATAACTCGAAAAATAAGGTACATAGGACATATGTTTATGTGACTTTTTATTTTTACTTATTTTAGTGTGCAAATTCATCCTTTAAAGTATGGACATGTATTATTGCATCCCCTTGTATATAAATTTACACAAGAATCAATCCAATATTTGTTAATTAACAGAACGTAAAAAGTAAAAGTAAAAATAATTTAATTTTAAATTTCATGATTAAGATAAATGTTACAGCGTATGTTTTATAAACAAATTAACGATGATCTAGATTTGTAAATTTATCAATGAACTCAAATAATTTTTGTTTATCATTAAGTAATTAAAAATTTATGTAGTATGTTAAAATTAATTCTAGCTACGCTATTATCGTTAATATTAATATATTTTAACTTAAATCAAGACACATGGTGCGACGTTACAGACAGAAGCTCCTTTATCCATTTCTTCTATTCTAAAGCAGTTTGCTCACAATACTTTCATAAAGAGAAATAATTATTTTACATAAGTATCTTGTTTTAAATAATTATTTTGAAAATTTATATTATTAACATATTATTCTTATTGAAATAACAAACAAAAATCTTAGATTGCAATATATTCAGTTTTCTTAAATTTGAGTAAAAATATTTAATTTGACTAAATGTTTCTCTTAGTACAGTTTAAATGATGTACATGGTTGATACCATATTCTGGTGAACGTGATAATTTATTATATTGTAAATTTGTACTAATTTTATGATCTTTTTGTATGATTTCTAGGTCCAATGGGTGGTGGAAATTCTGGAGGTGGTGGTGGAGGTGGTGGTTATGGTAATCAAGGAGGCTATGGTAGCAGTTCTCTTGGAGGTGGAAATATGGGAGGTGGAGGCGGTGGCGGTGGAAGAAGATATTAAAACACTTTTACTCATGGGTGCTCCCTCACATGGTAAGCATAAATTTATCATAATTATTATTATTCCGTCCGGGATTATTAAAATGATGTACATTTTTAGCACATATACAAAATAGAATATCACTATATAAAAATTAAATTTTATTAAATAAATAATATCATGTATGTTATATGAACCGTTGTTATTTAGTTATATAAATAAGAATTATGTGACAATTTATTTTGCTTGATGAAAACATTGGATTTTTAAACAATTAATTAAACTAAAGTAAAAGTTTTTCTATGATGTCTATATTGAAATGACAATTACAATAAAGTGTTTTCTTCGTTAAGTGGAGTTATATGTAAGTGGTACAACAGAGGAAAGGTATTAGAAAAAAGTATTAGTATCTTTCAGTTTTGCTATTAGCAAAGAACATACTTTTTGCATAAATCAGGCAGTATTAATTGGCTCTGTTTGAGGAAAATACGACACGTCAATCGTATATCTTTTCTTCTTTTTGATAAACTTCTACTTGTCGTGTGGTGGAGAATTACGCTATTGCCGATCGCATGATGAAGCGGTTCGATCTTCCTGGAACATTTAAAAAAGAAGTAACAATTTTTTGTTCGATAAAGATCAACGAAAATTCACGGGAAAAAATCAATAGAAATACTGGTATTAAAAATTTCTCAATTTTTTTTTAAACATTTTATATTTTTATCGTCGGATAAATCGTAACGTCCGTAGTTTAAATAGCCTTCATGCGACTAATCTATAAATGACAAGTCGCATGAATCACTATGGAATAACAGTGTTGTATTGGTAACTTTTGCTGCCTTGAACACTCTCCATGGAAAACGTTACATTTTCGTTAAAATTTCGGACTTTGCCTTAATATTTGAAAAGAGTATCATTGAAATATATAATTTTAAGAGAATGCAAACAAATATATTTTTTGAAACTGTGAAGAAATTTAAACCTTTAGAAGTTTTTAAAATATTGTGTTAGTCATAGTTCACACGAATTAGAGTGGCATGGACGTTACGTCTAATTTAAACATATATAAGATGTATACCTGTATCAAAATGCTATACCAGACTTGCCCTCTTTTAAGTTTAGATATTAAGTACTTTTGCCTTTCTTATTGGCATTCAATATTATGTAATAAAACGTGATCGATACGGACAAAGATTTCTATGAATACAAATTCTATGTCAAAATTTAAAAGTACATTAAAATGTAGGAAATATCACCCAAACAAAACCGGCACAATATAAATAAAAAGCTGGACATAAACACCTGAAATACCTAAGACAATATCTAATTACAATTGACTGACAAAATAATTCACTAGAGGAATAATTTTCATCTTACTTTTCCGCGATTAATACTAATTTCCGACATTGAGAAAGTTTCAAATTATAAGTTAATAAACGAGATCGGTACTTTTAACCAGAGCTTTTTCGTATTTCTGCAGAAGATAAACAAATATGTGAAAAGATACTCTGTTAAATATCGTTTAGAAGTTTTATCCACCTTGAATAAATAATGTTGTTCATTGGATCGATACTTTGTTTTACTTTTTAAATATTACGGTGTTATTAATAGAATATTATTGTGCGACTAGTTGCTTTATCGGTTGGTCGGATGAAGGTTAAATTTGAGCCGCTTTATCACGAAGCTAGTATCGTGGTTCTGTACATTTAAACTGCGCAGCAGTAATGCTATTTAATGTTTAATCCGCGTGACAACTAAAAGGTTGTCAAAAAAGGAGAAAAGGGGTACCGCAAACTGAATTACGTGACCCTCGAACGGTACGAATTTAGTGATCATTACGTTAGAAGGAGCACGAGCTTTTTGCTACAATCGCATTTCAACTTATTAAATTGGCCATCGTTAGCGTCTGTCGTTTATTACTAGCGCGAAGTTGTAGCGTGTCATCTTAGGTCTGTTAAAGAGCTTCAAATTAGAGGAACGTGTTAGAGAGCCTAAAGTTTTACTTAATGTAGCGTTATTATGAGTGTATTTAGTTAAATCGAGTTTAGATCGAACCACGATTTTAGAAAATTCTTTGAATTATCTAATCGGAGGACAAAATAACCGTATCTACGCTCTCTAGCACTAATCCGTGGAGCCAGATGTGTACACCAGGGATTCAAACTCTTCCAGATATAACTGTTTCAAACTGTTGAAAACTGTTCTTAATGAAATCATTCCGAAAAATTGAAATAATATCTCATAAATAATACGGATAGGAACGATTTTCGTATCGGTTTTATATCAGTTCCATCACCAATTCCTTGACAAATTGTAACTATAAAATGTAGAATATATTTTTTATGCGATGTACGATGATAATTTATACAAAATAAAATTTAGCGAACAAATCGTGCATACAATAAGCATTCGAACAACGGAATTTTTTCTCGATACACGTACATGAATTATTCCCATCACTGTTTATGTTTATTCAGCTCGAGCGGCGGTTTTTGATTTAGATAATAGATCGTCAAGAAAGGCATATTTAATAAATGATTAAACTCAATGTTTCATGCTTCCTCGAGAAGGAGCAGTTATGAAACTTTGTGTGCTTTTTTTTTAAATAATTATTTAAAAACTTGATTTATCTTATATCATACCTAACAAGGGAAGAACTCCTCTATTGATTGGTCTCCTGATTTCAATTTGTTTTTGTAGAATAACAGCAAAGGGGTTCCTTGTGATGTGTGTACAATATTAGGTGTAGTTGTTTGATCGTTTGAAAGATCTAAATAATAACCCTCAATATATATTGAAAATATAAACACAGAACTTTAAAGCATCATTGATGTAACGAAATATGTGTGTAGGTGTTAAATTGATGGTCCAAAGATCGATTTTCGTTTATTCAAATTAATTTTGATGCAACAATGGTTGGTGATATTTTTAACCCTTTGCACTCGAGAGGTGGTTCTCACTCACCACTAAGTTTGACGCAATAAGTCGAGTGGTAACGATTTTTATTTAAGTTTGATTTCTCTGGAACTTCGAATATTGATCTCAATCAGCATCACGAATGGATTTCTAGGCTTACATATAATCTTACAAAGTGTAGAATGATGCACCTTCAAATGGCTATAATAAGATTTTCTTATTTCAAAATAGTCCGTGATCACGGATCAAGAGCTGCATCTTCGACGTCAATCTGAGCGTGGTAGTCGTGGCAATAGGAATATTATTTTTAAATTTTTTGAACCCTATAAGCATGAAATGTGATAATGAGATCAACTCAAGTGAAGATGAGTTTGATTTTTCGCTGTTAAACGATGAAATTGCATTTATACGTAGAGCACACAATGATAGAGAGAAAAAAAGTTTGCTGCATTGTCGATTGAGCGAATAATTTTGTGACTCACTGCATTTATGCAACGAATGATGCAACATCTATTACGACGCACCTTCTTTTAACGTTCAGCGTTAGAAAAATTATTTTTGTACTAAATGAAACAAATTACAGCTCTCACGTGAAAAAATTTTATTATTAAAAAATAAAGTCTCCTGTAACATGCATATCAAATACATTGAACAATTCTGTAAGGAGATAGTGTTGAAACCAATATAGAACCGATACTAGAAGATGAATACAGAACTATTATAGAATTGATACAGAACTATTATAGAACAAATAATTTGTAGAAGTGTGCATGTAAATAAAATAAAACAAACAAGACAAGTGCAGTTTTAAATATAATTATCTTTATAATTATAATTAAGTTTATAATACAATTATCTACACTGCGTAACAGAATTATTGGATCACATTCAATTTTAAGAGTTTCAATAACTGATTGAACCTTTTTCTGTGAACCAACTTGTATAAATAATTTACCGTTTTGAAAAACTTTTGATATGGTTTACAAGTCTTAGTCCATTCATTAATGGTTGTTAATAGCAAAAGTTGATTTTCACACTGTGATAAAACTGTATGACCATTTCGATAAATAGCAGCTATTATTAAATAATTAATGGTAAAGAATGATAACAACATTAATGTAATAATATCATAAATACATTCCTTCCTAGAATTGATCAATATCTGGAACAATGCTGGCTGAAGATTCTGTCAGGATTTCAACAACTTAGTTATTGTTTGTTATTTGCACAAATACAACGTATTGTGTGTGTGTTTTTTTCATTTACATTTTTAGCGTTTCAAGGCAAATATAATGACCTATAATTGAACATCATTTAAGGTTACACAAAGTCAAGTGTAATGGAAAATGAATTGCTTCAAGGCACTGTTCGGATATTGTACTGATTTAATTAATTTTTTGTCTACATACTATTGCAACAAATGTTCAGAATGATGACTCTAAGCACCAATGCATTTTCTAAAGTACGCCGATATAGAAAATATTGTACGACAAATTTTATTCGAATCAATCGGAATGCAAGCTTATCTTATACACTATGGCTTCTCAAGTTATTGGCAGTTTGCTGTACATTTGTTGTTTTAACGTTTCCCATAAATAACATTTCAAAAGTATTAAATCTGAAGAATGGTGCGGGCCATTTGTTATACAGTGACTGTCGCGTAAAATCGTATATCTAGCGATTCAGCCGATTTTTGTTCGTAAATCTTGAAATTTGCAGTAAATAAATACATATAAAGGCGCATAATTTAATGCTTCTTTATTTATGTATTACAAAAGTAAAATAAAACTTTCAGTAATTGTTAATATATAAATAACGATATATCAGATATAATACTTTTGTAAAGAGTATAATATTATGTGTACTTGTATTATTATGAAAATTAATACAAAACTTTGTTAGGAATTAACACTAACCGTACCAAACGCAATCAAAATACCGCATTCAAGATTTAATTTAAAATTGTACATTCATTGTTATTTCTTTCATTCATCTGACTTTATATAAATTCTTATATTATCTGATTAATCAATTTCTCAGTTTTTTGGAGGGGGCTTTTTTTATTACCAAGGAAAACAGCTTGTTTACCGCGAGTGGTTGTTTAACTGTTTGAGAAATTTACATCTTTCTCTAAAGTACTCCTCTTAAGAAGCTATGCAGCAAAAGAAGTCCTCGAATTAAAATTAAAAAAGAAAAGAAGAACATGCAGTTTTGAGGATTTGGAAAACCGCCTTCAGATGTGGTTTTTAGAACAGCTGACAATGAGAAATACGTTCACGGATATATTATTACAAGAGAAAGCATTGAAAATAGGAAACAAAATTGGAATATCGTCCTCATTCAATGCCAGTAGAGGGGCTGGTTAACGAAATTTAAAGATTGTCAATTATTAAAGTCACCAAAAGATTCGAGGTCACTTCCAGTCTGTCGCACTAGCCACGACAGGAGTGGATAGAGAGACTACTTGCAATGAAATATGAATGACGACCTATAACGAGACAATCCTGTAGTTTCATAGAAGTATCAGGTCCAGGAGTATATGCCAAACGAAATATTATGTTTGGTAAAACAAAAACGACATTTTCTTTGATAATAGATAATCTTATTATTGGAAACATAAAAAAAAAAAATGTATAGAAGCAGAAGTGTTGCAAGTTTTAGGAAATGAATGGTATCTGTCCGTAGCATAATTATACGCCTTCGTTGGAATTTTACACGCAAGTGGTGCTCATCAAGCAAGGAACCTGTTCGTACCTGTGGAATTCGAAATCGGGAGCTGCCTTTTTTCTAAAACTATGAGTAGGAACTCTTTCACAGAAATTTTAAAATTTCTCCGATTTGATAAAAAACAAAAAATGTATCGAATCCAACGTTTAAAAACCGACAAATTTGCTCTAATTTCAGATGTGTGGAACAGATTCATCCAGAATAGTCGAAGTAGCTACAAGCCGGATATGAATCTGACTATTGACGAGCAACTATTCCCTACAAAAGCTAGATGTAAATTCACGCAATACATGTCGAATAAATTCGATGAATTTGGTATCAAGTTTTGGCTAGCATCGGATATCAAGAATAAATGTGTTCTAAACGGATTTCCATATTTAGGACAAGATGAAACGAGACTCTGGAAAAAATACTACGACGGACAATTTTCTTACGAGTGCGTCACTGACGAAAAAATTGTTGGCAAAACGCACGATATTATTTGAAACTATTCGGACTAACAGAAGAGAATTGCCCAAACTCGCGAAAGCGACAAAGAATAACTTGAAATTTTTCTCAACTGTAATTTATAAATCAGATGATTGTACTCTGACAATTTATAAGAACAAGCCAAGCAAAAAAGTTACCGTACTAAATTCGAGATATAAATGTGTAAAAACCGAAGACAATAGAAAGCGAGTACCTGAAACTGTTACGTACTATAATAAAACTAAATTTGGTGTCGATTTGACTGACCAAATGGCGTGAAAATACATCAAATCCGAATGTTGTAGATGATCTGTATAAGTGTTTTCGACATCTTTGATTTGACCGGTATAAATTGATCGATACTTTATAGGAAAATAACTGGACAATTTATATCGAGACAATGATTTATTTTAGAATTATCAGAAGAGCTTGTCACAGATTATCACGAATTTCTCCGAGAAGAAAAGGAAAACATACAGGGAACCATGTCAAGCGATCAAAAAAAGAAACCGGACTGTGTTTATATCTCGATGTTGGTGTCGGTTAACGTTTTATGGCTTTGGGTCATAGTTCTGTATGCCCTTGTGCATCAATATACCATGTGTTATTGAGCACTGAACATAGTAACGTGAATTAAGGGCAATTTAGCAGAAGTGTGATTGTGTTGTTTTGCGGTATCAAAATGAATCTTAAGTTTGAACAACGTGCAAACGTGAAGTTTTATATAAAACTTCAGAAATCTGCTACAAATACAAAATGCTGCAATAAGTTTATTGCAATGATACCATGGGTCACATTCAATGTTTTTAGTGGTACTTGTTACTAAGTTCAAAGACCACGCATCAGCACAACTTCAAAAATGTTAGCAAAATTAACCAAATTATTCGTGCTAACCGGCGAAAACATTCGTCGAAAAATCTCGGAACTGTGGAAAAACAAGAACAAGTCATCCCATACATACTTGTGACTTCTTATTTCAAAAAATGAAATCGAAGCTCAAGAAACAACGTTTCGAACCGTGGATGAAATACAAAGTCAATTGCAACAGATGCTAGAGGAGAAAATAATTTCCAAAAAGCGTTTGAGGCATGGTGGCACCGTTGAGATCGCTGTACTAATGCAAAAGGAAACTATTTTGAAGGGGACAGAAGCAAAATTTACATTTGTTGAATAACAACATTTTTATAAACACAGACCGGTTTCTTTTGAATCACACCACGTGTTTCACATTTGTGAAAAATATACCAAATAAGATTTTACAAGGGTAATAAAACGATTGAATTTTGTATAGTTTACAAATAATTTATCTGCAGAAAACGTATGAAGGAGAAATCTGCGATTTGTAGAAAGTGTAATGAATTGTTTATATTACTTATAAAAATGAAAATATATTATAATTTTCATTTATAGAAATGAAAGTTTATTTGAAATCGGTCAAATGACCGCTTACTGTAAGAATAGATCTATTAATGTTAAAAACTAGAATATGTGACATCTATGAAAGTTGTCTTACACAAAAAATCGTTTACTACAAAGTGTGGTGATTCCTCAAATTAAAATCGATGAACAATAGACTCAAAGCTGCAGAACAGAACAAAGGAAATTCTACAAAGTATCAAACATATTTTACAGCAATTATTATTTGTTGTCTTCAGATCCAAGTAGATGGGCGATTTTTATTGTGAGTTTACTCTCACGAAGGTATTCAAAGTGACGATAATCTTATTTATTCTTTTTTTGTAGAAGTATGTATCTTTTATGTTGTTGTTTAACGATAAATATAAATCATAACTTTTAAAGTTTAATCTTGTTTTATACTTGTGTATAATTTAATAATTTAAGAAAAAATGAATGGCTCAGCAGTGATGAACGATTTTCAGTGTAATCGGCTGTAGCTTTGCCAGAATTTGAATGGCATTGACCTTCAATTATAGGTCATTGTATTCGTCTTAAAACACAATAAGTGATTTTTGACAAAAAAAAGAAGATAATGATACGGAGGGTAATCGAAATAATTCCCAATGACATTCCATTATTCGGAAGGTGAAAGAATGTAATAAATCAAAGAAAGTCGAATATTCCTACTGCCATAATGAATTTTGAACCGCAGATTTTTAATTATTTTTCTTTTGAGAAGAGCTTATAGAACTAATTGTAAAGGAGAATAATAAATATATCCAGAAACAAGGTTTATCGAGATTGTATTTTAACACCCTTCATTATTTGTCTATATAGCTACAAAATGTTATTGCGGGGCTATTTTGTTATTAGCATACTAATGTTTTTCTGAGCACTAAATTGTTAGCAAAAATTAGTTTATATGAAAGGTTATAGAAATTTCGAGATGTTCTAAACACTGATAATCGAAACGTTATTTAAAATATAGATTCATTTAAGACTGCACAGGGCTTGTTTACTTTATTTATTACGAGTATGTCTATTTTAAATGAAAAAGTGATAAATACTTAAAGGTACAAAAGAATTACTTGTACGAAAGTTGTTTCTGATGTAATTTTGTGGTATCTTCAAATATTTACGACATATTATTGCTTTTGTATTTACATGAGACAAAGTAAAGTAGATACGAAAACTCTCATTGGAACAATAGTTGTGATCGATATGATAATTAATTTCAGAGCTTTGTAGTATTTTACATAACGATTTTTTTTTGTACATAATAAGTATACCGAAATTGATGTTATATAATAGTTTTATATTTACCAGTCCCTGGTATCTATGTACACACATGCACATGCTCCTTCCCTATTCACATCTGTATTGCCAGAGTTAATTTATATTTAAAAAGTATTACTTTCATATGTTTATAATGTCTTTTTTTTTCGCGGTGGAAATTTTCCAAAGACATCCTCGACCTTGGGGTGGAACCGGGGGTAGTGTGATAGTTTCCACATCCGACATTTTCGGTTGTGGAAACTTCCTACTAAAATTCTCACGGTGGTCATCTTCGCACGATTTTGGGGGCACACCGGAAACTGCGAACAGCATAACATTCGGTGCCCCATCTCTGTGCAGTAGGGGTGATATATAACATTTTATTGGATTGATCAACTTTACTTATGGAATGATTATGTCCATTAATGATTTGTAATTTTATTTTTTATTTTTCCTTGCTACATCATCTCTTGATCAAGTTATTTATGCTTTGTGGATGTTTGTGCAAAAATAAACAAAACGGGCTTTGGTGACCCTATTTTTTCACAATATGCATTTAAAAGTATTTCTTTCTTTCGGAAATATTTAGTTTCACCAATTATGATTTGTTTGACATCATTAGGAAAGTCTTTTCCATTTCTTATTATCTTTGTTAAATATGTATTTTTTAAATATAAAAACTTGCTTAAAGAAATGCTTATAAAAAATTGTTAATATGTATATGATACCCTTTATTTAGGCAATTAGTTTGTTGCTCTGTATACTCAAGTGAAAAAGAGTTTCTACCAAAGATTTATCAATGGGCAACTCTTAGCCTAACATATAATACAATTGAAATATTTTACTGTAAACATTTTTCATTATTTATTATGTGAAAACATTTTAGAACGAGTTGAAAGCTCTTCCTTGAGAATATTTTTTAAAAAAGTGGGATATATTTCTTTAATTTTCAGTTCAGTATGAATATATTACTGAAACACGACAATGTTTGAACTCTTTTTACTTATATGTTATACTAATTATTTCTGCAATATCTACAGTTGCATATCATTAAAAATGGTTTGAATAAAATCATGTTGGGACTTAATTTCGATGCGAAAATATTAGAAAACCACTAGTAATATTTTCATGAAAATACAATGTCAAATGTACAAATTTTATTTATGATTGGTGAATGAAATTCATTCTTACTTACGTATATTATTGTTTTTAACTGGACCGTCAGTTGCTCGAGCTGTAGGAACATAAACTGTGATGGGGCGATCTTACAACAAGGATTTAATGTATATACATTTTTAATTAAAAATATTTGTACTCAATGTAATTAAGAAACTAACACTATTAATTACTAGAGTCATTATTCTTTTATTTATTGAAATTTAGAGCAGAAGATATTGTAGAAACACTTTGTAAAATCTTTTTATGACTATTACGTAGAAAAAGAGTTATATAGTTTTTGACAAGTAATTGGCAACAATGTCGGTGAAAAATTATTTAACTATCTTATTAAAATTAAACATTTTGTTTTTTCTTTATTTCTTGTATTATTTTTATTAAGTGATCTATGCATAAATTTTGTAAAATTTGCTATTGCTTCTAGTTATGTAATCATAGTAATTCCAAGATTTTAAATGCATATTAGCGTTATCTGTGCCTTAATAGAAATGTGAGAGGTTTCGAATAAAAATTTAATATTTATAAATACGATATTATTATGAATGTATGTATTATCCGTCAACGAAAAGAAGGTACAGCGTGCTTACACCCTCGCTCCGCCCATAATCGGTTGCCACTCCTACGATCGCAAGCAAGAATCGTCATTGGCGTAGGTTTCTAATCAAGTGTTGACTATTAAGAAACAGAATGGTATTGTTCCTCTTTAAATACTATCACGAATTCGATAAGTTGTTCGTAATGAAAAAATGAATAGAATTTAATATGTGTAGTAATCATTAATATTTTGAAAATTATTTACAGCGAAAAGAACTAATTTGTATTTATTAAAAATAATATAAATTCGCATACACTAATTTCTATTAAGATAAAATCTATATAATTACAATTTACACAAAAAAAGTCATCTTAGTATTAAAGCAGGTATAACTTTTATAATTTGTAATGCAAAAAAATGTAAAGGTTATGCATGTTTTAAATTTAATATGACCTGTTTTTGTGTAAATTATAATTATATAGAATATATCTATAAGCGGATTTATATAATTTTGAATAAATACAAATTAGTTCTTCTCGTTGTAAATAATTTTCAAAATATTTAGATTATTACGCATATTAAATTGTATTCAGTTTTTTATTACGAACAACTTATCGAATTAGTGATACTATTTAAACAGAAACGAAATCATTCTGTTCCTTAATAGCTAACATTTGATTAGAAGGCTACGCCAATGTGCAGTATTCTCTTTCATTCGGTCTCACTATGATCGCCGTCTTCGACTAATGGCGATTCTTGCTTGCGATCGTAGGAGTGGCAACGGACTACGGGAGGAGTGAAGATGCAAAAATGTTGTGCTTTGTTTTCGTGGTCGAATGGTATGTGTACTGTACGCGAGAAGAAGACTAACGAGTGTTTACATCTTCACTATAACTTACAGTTTCCTAACTTCCGTACCACGTACACATTGTTGCTATTGACCGAGGATGATGATGAGGATCAACAGCGACCAAGAGAAAAACAATGTGTGTGATGGAGGGTGGGGGGCTGGTAGTCTGTAAACTAAAGTGAGGATGTAAACTCTCGTTATAAGATTCTATTTACACATAATGTATTTGTACAGTGGGTGTCATTTACTTACATACAAGTAGTATTCTAATTTCCGAATCGCATATTCCTAGAAAGCTAGCACAAGTATCTGAACTACAGGGTAATTCAGAAATATATGTCCATGCTTCAAAAATTCGATTCTTTTTTTTCTTAACACTACTAAACGTTTTCTTTAATTATGTATAACTCGAAAATTAAGGTATAGAGGTCATACGTTTATAGGACATCTTTTGCTTGTGTGAGTATTCATGTATTTTTGAAGTACCCTGTACCTATCTTCATCAGTTGAAAATTTCAACTGTAATATAAGAACAGTAATAAGAATAAGTACATTTTTTACATGTATTTACATATCGGGGTCCTCTAAGTTAAAACGACACAGAGGAAGGACCATTGTCACATCACTTGTGACGTCACAGTTGCATCTTTATGCAGATACATTGACACGTTTGGCTAAGTTGAGCACGTGTAGAAGTCTATCGCGTGAGAAAAAACGCGTGAAACGAAACACCACAAAGTGAAATGCAATTCAGAAACGTTTTGTATCTCACTTGTGTTTTATTTCGTTCATGTTCCTTATTAAGCATAAATAAATGAAAACTTTATCATTAGATAATGGAAGGAGGATCAAATTTTGTGAAAACGTAGTTAAGACAGTTTTACAAGGTTTCTAGGAAAATTACAATGTTTGGAAATTAAAATACAACTAGTATGTAAGTAAATGGCTATTGACATATACAGTATTGTCTTGTAGGTTGTTATTCGTGTTCTGTTTTAAGTAGTCTTTCTAGTCTAGAGGACACATGACACCTTTGGTAGCTTTGATAATTAATCTTATATTGTGACGATCTTTAAATTTCGTTAACCAGCCCTTACTAGCATTGAATGAAGACGGTATCCCAATTTTATTTCCTTTCATAACCGTGAATGGATTTCTTATTGTCAGCTGTTCTAAAAACCCACGTCTGAAGGCGATTTTCCAAATTTTCGAAACTGCACGTCCTTCTTCTTCTTTTATTTTAATTTGTGGACTCTTAACAAGCTGTGCAGCAAATAGAGTACGGAAATTAAAATAAAAAAAAAGGACCTGCAGTTTTGAGGATTTGGAAAAACGCCTTCAGACGTGGTTTGTAGAACAACTGACAATAAGAAATAATCCATTCTTACAGGACATATTATTACAGGAGAAAACATTGGAAATAGGAAATTAAATTAGGATACCGTCTTCATTTAATGCCAATAGAGGGGCTGGTTAATGAAATATAAAGATTGTTACAATATAAGATCAGTTATCACAGCTGTCAAAGACTCGAGCGAAGTGCAGTTTGTTGCACTTGCCACGGCAAAGAACAGAAGAATTGCACAATAGAGATTATTTTCGTTATAAGTTGTGCCTGTTCCCCAAGTAGACGACCTATAACGAGACAATAGTGTACTTTTAAGCAGAGAAAGTACAATACAGAATTAAGACCCAATAAGTCGAAGATATTTCATTTTAACCGTTTGCCAACTGAGCAATTTATTAAAAGGAAACGATCAATATTATGTTAACGTACGAAGTGCGTAAACGAATAATTACAGATGATCAGAATTTTATATTTTAATGTACTTTATTTAGGGGGGGATTATGTTTATATTGAGACCGATATCAAAAAATCAATCCATCAAATATATTATTTTTATGATAGGTTTTTAAATATATAGTACCAGATTAATGTTTTCGGACAAACTGTTCGTTCTATAAATTGATATATTAAATTTTTTCATGTTCATTAAATTAATATTGTACCATATCTTAATAACGAAACAAGAATGTTTAAACAAAATGTCTTAGTTGTTGTAATGAATATTTCCAAATAAATTGTTTTCAATAATATATATAAATGCATTTGATGAAAATATCAATTGTTCTTAAAATTGATAGGCGTTTTGATAACGATTTGAATGGAACCTTCTTACGTAGATAAAAAAGCGATAAATTGTTGATCCATGTTTGGCCGTTTGCGTAGATAAACAATAATTTACGATATTTCAATATTTCGTTATTTCTTTTTGCAATTA
This sequence comes from Ptiloglossa arizonensis, assembly GCF_051014685.1. Classification (NCBI taxonomy): domain Eukaryota; kingdom Metazoa; phylum Arthropoda; class Insecta; order Hymenoptera; family Colletidae; genus Ptiloglossa; species Ptiloglossa arizonensis. The sequence goes on along the minus strand of NC_135054.1, from coordinate 9,521,238 downwards.
AATTGATTTTGTACTATTTGCAAGCAAAGCATAAAAATATTTTAAGAATGTATATTGTACATGGTGTAATAGATTAATGTTATAACCTGAAATATATTTTCAAACCATGTCAATCATTTTCTCATGTTCTATCGTAAGATTTTGGTAGAAGCATACCAAACTGCATAAACGTTTGTGTTGAAATCATAAATTTGATCTATAATTTCACGTGTACTGTTGTTTTTGAGAATCGGTTCTTTATGATTTTGTAATTTCTTAATTTTGTTAAATATCATTTATTGTTCGATAAATAACGACAGTCTATTCTCTTGTACTGCAAAGATTTGTTGAGCACATTTGAATAGAATTAGGGATATATCATTACACGTATATAATGTAAGAATAATGTTATTATCAAACTATTTCAATACTTTTGATTTCATAAGGTGAAATAAAACATCCAGGGAAAATTTTTTAATTGACACATAACATAACAAACTGCGATTTGTTAACAGTAAATACGTGCGATCAAGCAATATTAACGTATTTAAAAATATCAGTTGAACAAAAATATTGTTTGTCCGAATTCATGTCTACGGTACTATATAAATAAAAACTATAGAAATTATACGTTAGTATCTATGTTTCATGGTAAAAGTAAGCAGTTAGTTGTTCTAAATATTATCACGTATTTAACACTAACTGTTTAAGTATTTAATTAAGCAGTTTGAATGGCTTTGAATATAGTTACATTATGAAATTTCGTTATGTCTTTTTTAAGAATTCAAATGTTATGAAATTGTCCTTCATTACCATTTTGTTAATAAAACGATCAACTTAAATAAACCGAGCTAGATTTCGAATAATAAGTAAGGTTATTATAGTTCTATTTTGTGATTCTTTTATAATATAATATTTTGATATTTAAAAATAACAATACAGTATATGTTGTTCTTTATAATAATAGATACACGCTAACAAATGTCATGGAACTACTTTCGTAGTAATAGAAAATATTTAGCTCAAAATTTATAGATTTTTACAGTTTGAGTATTTGCAATCATCTGAACTAATAGATTTATGACTTTTGAACCTCAGGTGAACCTTCTACTTGTCTTCTAGTCGCCAGTACTTCTGTACTGTTTAGTATTGGAGCAGGCAGGGCTATAAGGCTAGAGACAAGACCAGGCAGGACAATCAGGATACAGGACAGAGAAGCGTCATCTCTTAGATCACAGTGAGGGAGGCTATTGATTGTATTTCTTTTGGTATCTAGCACCTACCATATATATTTTACATATTCTACCATTTATGTGAAAATATTGCATCACAATTTTCTAGACTGTGCTTGCACGTATTGTGTAGCACATATGATATCCAACAGAAAAGTAAATAATTATTAACATTTAACTGGCGTCACCGTTAGAAAACAAGAGACCCATTAATTTGATCATTCAATTGCTGTGTCTAGGGATACATCCGTGCCATCCAAATAATAAACTGTGTAATACTTTGCTACGTTCACTTCTGTAACATCTTCGAAAATGACTACAGATATAGGATTTTGCAATAGACGTTGGAGAGCACGATTGTTTCTCTAATTTAGTAAAATGTATTGAAATAGCGGTCCATGTAAGAATCTAGGTTTTACTACGTTGATGCAGACTTTTATTTCATAATAAGAAAGGTGATTCTTATATAGACCAAAAATCTCAGGATAAAATGAAAAACGCATGAAAAAGTGTCAATATGAAATTAATCAATGAATTAAAAGGAAAATCAGATAGTACTAATATCAGTTAGCATTTTTGTAGGTTACCTAGATTAACTAATTATTATTTTTTAAGTTGTAATGTTTTAAGAGTTAGCTAATAAAATTGACCAGAACCTTTTCCATGTCACACTTTAATTTATATATAAAAATTTCAGTAGTATTGGATAAGTCTGAGGTAAAAGAACCTTCTATGAGGTAAAAGAATAGGGAAGCATAGTTGTCTAGATTGATAAGGGCACATCTAATTGATATATAATTGACATTATTGACAAGTCTCAAATACTATGTATAATAGAACAACATATTTGTATCCTCGGCAAACTGTGTAGTCAATGAAAGCACTGTTAAGGGCTTCATATTTACATGTATTCACAGTATTAAATAATTTGTACATAATGAAAACCTGTGACCAATTTTATATTGTTCTAATAATATCTAAGATTAAGATACACGGATTTATGAATGAAGGGATACGTTGAATTGGATATTTTATACGTAAATATCTGTTGTAAATTATATATGGTAAAGGCATTAAAAATGCAATATGTATAGACATATGTCGAATTTCGTCAGTCATTTCTTTAAATAATAATTGAAAAACATGAAAAATTAAATAAAAACAATTATGTGCTTACGAATTGCTTTTTATAAAATGAATATTGTTTTGGATTCGTATTTAATGAAAAATATATAGAATTGTACGAAAATTTTAGCATATGCCACCATTGCCTCCTAAAATTGTAATAAATTGATATTTCTCAATAGATGCAACTCAATTTGTTGTTTAGTTTTTCTTCGTATCCCTCTTAATTAAATCCACTTTTGAAAGGTAAAGCATTTAATCAGTGTTGTACAAAACAACAATAAATAAATGATTTGGATAATACTATTTAATTTTCATCGTACTTCTTTATTTATTATGTTGTCGTTTAAAACCACGTTACGATCATTCAGAATTAATACATTAACATAACACATTTGCATTTGTGATTCATAAAATTCTAATAATATCTTAGAAGAGTCGCAATTATTGATAGTGATCAGTGAAATAATATGTCGAATATAAATTATATTTCAATAAAACATTTCGTCCTGTTCATATTTCGTAGCTTATTTTTAATATACATTTGAATGTAACAGTATAAATAACCAGAAAAACTCTACTAAAATGAGTTTAGAATTAAACCACATTACAATAAATACTCTAGCAAGTGAGTTTTATGGACTACAATATTTCCTTGAAAAGTGTTCGGCGATGAAACTCTTTCACGTTCAATATCGCTTATATTTCAGTAATCGACGCTGTTTTGTCTTGGGCTGCGTTCGACCTTTGCACGTATTGGTCGATAAGGAGAGTGAACGGTACGTACTAAAAACGTGAGCGAGGGAACTTCAATCTACCAGCACCCGAAAGCAATTTTTTCTATGCGCAGGATGAGTCCATTCATTAATGAAAATCGTAATTTTCATAGTTTTCATTATATCTTCATGAGAATACTGCCAATAAATTAGCGAGGTTTTTCAAATGTAAACACGACTTCCGATCAAATTCGTGTTATCGCTTTTTTTGATTACACGTAATTCGAATCAATGTTGAATTCCGCGGAATCGTGTTCAATTAAATATAATCATTTTTTCCGATGAAAACAAATCTCGTCAATCCATTGGCCCGTACTTGTAATGACAACAGAATAAAAAAAAATAGGAAAATTAAAATTTTTATTAATGGATCAATAACTCTTCTTATATATTAGATTAGAACAAAAGTTCATAGCGTTTTGTAAGTGAAATTCGAAGACAATGTTTAAATATTTGTACATAGGTTTGTACATATTTGTCATTCTGTTCTATTAATTTTCATCACCTTTGCGACAGCTTTATGGTTCTTGCAAGTTTTCAGGGAATTGAGGTTTTTTTTAACGAAGAGAATTTTTTAGAGAGTTATAACTTCTATAATTGAGCTATTGTTAACAAGATTATTGCAATTGTCATCTACAGCAATGCCAATATCCATATTTTCAATATCTATGTTCTTTATTTTGCGAACTTAATTTGTCCCTTGGCGTCAAATTGATACTACAATGACAAAGAATTGAAATAAAAAAAGTATACCATTAAATATGTAAACTCTTTCTATTGAAAATATAAAAGGTGATTGTTTCTAATAATAAACCCATGTACAGAGCACATAATTTTTTTACATTTGTCGCAACGTGTACTATCTATATTTGCATTAGGTTTTCTCTTATGTGTGTCGTATAAGGTACTTTATATTGTCTACTTGCCGTACGCAAGGATTTTCCACTTTCCATATCTTTTATGGCTTTTCATATTCGTAACCAGTATTTAACCGTTTGAGTCCCATGGAGCATTGAATAAACACCGTCGAAGAATCCCAAACAGCGCGACCGCGCTTTCTGTATATGAGTACGAGAAGACCCAAGCAGCGCGATAGCGCTTCGTTTATTTTACGTCGATAAATCCCAAGCGGCGCGATAGCGCTTCGTTTCTTTTAAAATGAATCGCATGGTTTTAAATGCATATATAATCTACAAGGAAAGAGTTAAATAAGTTTTTTCCCCTAGGCCTTATTAGTTATTCGTTCAGAACATCAACTATTGGAAAAAATTATTAAGAGTAAAGCAATGTATTATTGCACTATTATTATAGTATTATACCTATTGTAAAATGTATTATTTACATTAAAAGAAGGAGCTGTAAGATATATTTGCGTCAATAAATCTGAACGTACGACTTCGACATAAAATCTGAATTTTGATCACGCTGCTTGGGACTACGAACATAATAGTATATACGTATATACGTAGACTAATGGTCTACGAACATTTTTTCAATCGAATAACTCGAAAAATATTGAGATTCTATCTGTGTGCCTGTGCGTATGTGTGTGTGTGTGTGTGTGTGTGATTTGAAAGTAAGAAGACACCTAATATGAGTTCCAAAGTTTCAATAATATCAAAAATCCATAGTCTGCATCTTCTTATGAGAGAAAGACGCATCGAAGCATAATTCTTCAGAATATGTAAATATGTCTTTCGTTTCACCCACGCAAGAAACAAATACACGTGTCGCAACGTCATTCATTGAAAAACGCTATGAACTTTTGTTGCAATCGAACACCTGCCTTATTGCCCTCACTTGAACAGTTCCCAAGATTGGGAGGAATATCGATATACATCCAAATAAACATTTATCTCTACTCTGAGATTTATGTAAATTGTTGGCTTGGATTTTGTCACTTGAAAGCGAAAGTTACTGTACTACTTTTAAAGTTTGGTAAGTGAACATCTTTCAAGGAATAAATGTATATTCACTAATACACAGAAATTACATACATTTATAGTTACATTGTTTATACCTATAAAGAAACGATCCGAGGTGTCTTACGATTTTAACGTATTTTTATGCGATTTTAACGTATTTTTATGCGATTGTGAATCGTATTATATGCGATTAATAATATATTCGGCAAATGGAATTCTATTTCCACGACAGCAAGTATTTATATCAATTGCCTGTTTAACACCAACCGAACGACAGTGACCTATATTCACGATACATATTATAAGTTACATTGTATACAAGTTCAATTATTTATATCTTAGAAATTATCGAGTCTCTACATTTAATATTTTACACGTAACAACAGAAACATGTACGCTACTAGCTTATCCTAGCCCGGACATGTCTACAAGTGGAGGAGGTCCTTATACAGTTGATTCCTTCACTATGCGTCGTTATCGAAAATGGCATTTAGTTGGACATTTTACTTGTTAAATAATAAATAATACACTACCAATAAATTCACCAGAGATTTTCGTATTGTGCTCACAGTGTATAATCTTTTTTACGATGCATCGTCAGCTGTGGTTACAAGGCAGAGTAGAATAAAGTGTTTAAACTTTAAAGTGTAACTAGAACATGGTTGTCCCAGAACATCAAATTTACAGAAGAAGAAAACCTCCGAATCTTTCCTTAATAGTAAATACCATTTGTTCAAAAAATGTTAAATAAACAATGTTTTATATCACGTAGAGGTAATATATGTGCTTTTAATAAATATTTTGAATCTACTGTTTAAGAATTTGAATTTATTTAAAAAATTGTTTGAATATATATAAACTTCTTAAACAGTAAATTTAAAATATTTACTAAAAGTGAACATGACACACACGCACACACACACACAAAACTTATTGGATTCTTGAATAGAAAAATTGTTAAATATATTTTCATTACAATAGTTTTCGTTGGAATATTTTTCAAGAGATCGAAATAGGAATGTTATTCGTTTCATTATACATAAATATTAATTCCTTTTATATACAGCATTTATTAAAATATTGTACAGCACTGATTATACGTAAAGTTTCGATACTCGTTCAAAAGAAAAGAAAAGAAATTCTAATTTTGTTACGCACTTACCATATTAAAAATTGAATTTTCTAATTTTCACACGAGTTTATTTTAGCTCATCACGCCGTTTCTTTTCAAGATAATGGATTTATTAGCGAAATTTTATTTTCTTATAGTAAGTTTAGTGTGATTGTTAGGTAGTACAGTTAAGGAGTAACAATTAATTAGACAGGTAGAGTCTTCTTTTCTGAGAATAATACACACTCAACATCCAAGGGTAGCCTAGCTAGATTAATCTGGCAGAATTTTAGTATTGAAAATTAGTAGTAAGAGTGGAAAACGAAAGAAGAAACTAAAAACGGGCAGGTAGCAGAGCAAAAGGATTCTGAACTACGCAGCGAGCTAGGCTTTGCTAGGCTTCTTGCTAGCCTCTGTTGTACAACCGCAGGTAGGAATATTAGATTGATTTGTTTAGATATAGGGCCATGAATGGCGGAGTGTGCATGATATAATGTTTTATAATATTTCTCCTGAATTCTGTTGTTAACTTAACAATTAGTTATTTTTCTCAAAAAAGGTTAAAGCAAAAGTATATTATATTATATCTAGTTAAAGCTATAATTATCTTTAGCATATTTATATTTAGCTTTGTCCTGTCTTATGAATTAATATGTTCTACAAATCCAAGATGTTATTTTATTTTGAATATTTTAATAATACGTAATATGAAAACAGAATTATTGGATATACTTAATATGATAAATCAATATTGTAATATATACTTATGTGGGGCCCATGAGAAGATTAATAAATGGGTTTTACTTTGATCAGAATAATTAAAAATTTCGATTACAAATCACTTATAGAGCCATATGTTAAGTTAAATGTGACTTGTATTATCACGTGTTATTTTGTTTTATCTTCAGAATTTTTTTTTATCTTATTAATATTCGTAAACAAAATTTCATTTTCAATGTCAAGTCTTTTATACCTGCAGGATACATTCAACACTTATGACTTCTAATGAAGTTGGGTATCCTGATTTATATTTCATGCAATACTAAGACAGGAACGGATAGTGTATCATTTGATGCTTTCATTATTAATAATTTCCACAGTTAATAAGTACATATTAAAAATGTGCAACATATTAAATAATAATGATAAAAATCTATTTTGGCTTACACATTAAGTATATAAGAAGGAGATAGTAATTATTTTTATTTTACTTCCTGTGTATTAATTGCTATCTTTCATTTTCATTAATTTCTGGTTTACCATTTGGGCTGGTACTCCCAGAGCGCTCTGTGTCACAACTGCCATTATCAGTCAGTCGTCATGGGAGGTAAGTTAAAGTAAGTCAATTAATTTTTTTTACTCCCTTAAAACTTGACAAACTTTGCTACTAAGATCGTAGCATTTAGGAAACTGTTGAAAATTTGTAGTACATGATTTACATTGAGACAGTTTAAAAAGATTTTTATCTAATCAATTTGTATTTTAATAACTGATTGATAAATTCACTTTGAAATATTAGTGTAATGGAAAGTAACATTACCGTATAATATATTATCGATTTAGTTCATAAATCACTGAGCGTATTTTTATAGTTGTGTTTACATTCCCAGTCCAGTTACAGTCTCACTAGCTGCCTAGTTCAAACTAGCTCCTTTATTAATAATATTTGCAAATACGATATTATTATGAATGTATGTATTATCTGTTCACGAGAAGAAGATACAGCGTGTTTACATCCTTGCTCCGCCCATAGTCGGTTGCCACTCCTACGATTGCAAGCAAGAATCGTCATTGGCCAAAGACGGTATACTTAGCGAGACCGAGTGAGAGAATACTGTGTCATTGGCGTAGGTTTCTAATCAAATGTTGACTATTAAGAAACAGAATGATTTCGTTCCTGTTTAAATACTATCATTGATTCAATAAGTTTATCATAATGAAAACATGAATACAATTTAATATGCGTAATAATCATTAATACTTTGAAAATTATTTATAGCGAAATAACTAATTTGTATTTATTAAAAAGAACAAATCCGCTTATACTCATTTCTATCTACATAAATTCTACATAATTACAATTTACATACTAAAATTAAAACAAGCATAACCTTTACATTTTCTTACATTACAAATCATAGAAGTTACATTTGTTTTAATACTAACATAACTTGTTTTTGTATAAATTGTAATTACATAAAGTATCTTGATAGAAATGAGTAAAGCCGGATTTATATTATTTTTAATAAATACAAATTAGTTTTTTTTGCTATAGATAATTTTCAAAATGTTAATGATTATCACGCGTATTAATTTCTATTCATTTTTTCATTACGAACAATTTATTGAATTAACGGTAGTACTTAAATTGTAAGCAAATTATTCTGTTTACAAATACTTGACGATTTATTGGGAGCCTATGCCGATGCACTTTACTTACAAATTCATTCTCACTTGGACTTGGGATCACCGCCCTCGGTTTTCGTTACTGCCTTCGGCCAATGGCGATTCTTGCTTGCGATCGTAGGAGTGGCAATGTACTATGGGAGGAGCAAAGATGTAAACACGCTGTGCATTCTTCTCATGGACGGATAATAGATACAATGACTGTCTGTAGTCGACTAACATTAGTATCTTATAATTTTGTCCTACCAGAAAATCAAACCATTAGCTTTCTTGGAAGTGTTTCGACGCTTTGTGTTTGTTTACATCGTGAGAAATACTACTCTTCTATGCTATCGTCGTTCTTGTTACGTATACAAGCTGATACATATGTTTTTAAAAGCAGAGAAGTACTTATTTAGTAATCAAAGGATGATAAGAGATTGTAAATAATCGTGCAGAATTATAACTAATAAATTGATAAAAATACAAAGTTTCATTTATGACATTTCAATGCCGTACTGAAAATATGCACAGGTTTATGAACTCACTCGATAATATTTGTAACTAAAGAGATAGCATATATATCATAAAGGGTCATGACAGTGATTCAATTTTTTAGTTAAATTATAAAATGCAACATGTGAGTATTTTATGCAATATTTTTACAATAATATTTTAAAAGACATATTTCATTGCAAACTATTTAAAAACCATATTTCGTAGAATTTACATTATAAATACGATTTACATCACTGGAAAATAATAATTTGTATGGACTAATTATTCAAATTAATTTTCAGCAATATAACGTTAATGTATAACTTTTTTAAGGAATGTAATAAACTCGGATACATACCTACCTACATGTCGTTTTCTTTTGTACAAAACCCTAAACACTCTTAATTAAAGAATGCACCACATTGTTATTCATTATAAATAATGTTTATAGGTAAGTTTTAGATTATGAATGTAATTTAAGTGACTTGAATGTACAATCGATCATATTATACGGGGATTGATTAGAAGAGACTGTGAAACCTTCTGGTCCAACACTAAGAGTTGGCTCAATTGTTCGACCAAGGATACTTTTTCGACGACTAATACCACCATACCTTTTTTCCTTCTGTATTTCGATATTTCCCATATTTGAGAAAATAACAAAAGATCTAGTGATTTGTACTTTCTCTCTTTAAACAAAGGTCAAACGGACTAATCTAAGTGTGAATGGCAGCGTCGGTTTACCCTTCAAAGACCTTAACTGAACAGTCGAGTTGACTCTTAGCTTAGCTTAGTAATTATGTTTCAGGAAGAGAAGCAAAAGTAGGTGCTCGCTATGATACAAGATGGTCGTCGGCCAACATATGCTAGTGTTAACAGTTATGGCTAACACAGTTGCACATGTAACAAGAGTAGTGTTATCTATTCACGAAAGCCCTTTTTCCTCTGCACAATATATCTTATTCATCAAATATTAAATATTTTGATTAAAACATAGTAATGCGTTTTTATACAAAAATTCATAAAAATTATTTCAGTTTCTAAAATAGTTTATAGTTTGTATATTTAATTTATACGAGGACTACTTTAAAATTAACCTCCGATTGGCTGTTAATGAAAGTTAAAAGTAGGATAAAATTTTTTACTATATGAAAAACTTAAGTGTATAATTGCATTGATTTTTCAAATTTTACCATCTCGATTCAAGTACTTGTATTTTTTTTCTTTTTCTTTTTTAAATAACTCTTTGTAAGTATTGGATTTGCGTGTTAAATATTAGCGATTTTCGAAATACTTACCGAACTATCTGCCGTTATTAAAGCACATGCGCGTAGAATTTTTCTAGTTGTATTATGTGTGCAGTTCTACCGTATAAATAATAGTACTTTATGTTTTTATGTGTCAATATCTGCGTTCCTGCCCCCGAATCGAGGTAAGTTCGTTATTTATGATCTTTCATAATCTAGTAATTTGAAAGAGTTGTATCATAAATTAGGAAAACTGACAGGGAAAATTTTTAGTCTAAATTTGAGTGCTTACACTAATTGTAGATTGGACATTAAAAGATATTTAGACAATGTAAAAAATGTTAAAAATACTACAGAATATATCACCTAATTCGATCATCTGAAATATCTTGCTTGTTTTTTACGATAGGAAAACAATATTAGAGTAAATTATAGATGGTTCCAATAGCAAATACCATAAAAAATGGTATGGAAATTTTTTTTTTTTATTGATCGCTGAGATCAATAGAAATCCAACGACCTATAACAACACTGTACCTTTATCTGACTTTGAGTACGAAAAATGTTTAAAAATTCAGCAATTGGCACAAATAGTAAAAATTAAATATTATTCTCTAATCCTTCAAATGTTTCTAGAAATATTCTTGACCCTGAATTAATAAATGTAGACACGTTTTTTGTAATCTTAATATCAGTCTATTTTATGAAGATAAATTGTACATACTGAAACAAATTCTTCTCTTTTTGTTTACTATAATCAGTTTGCTTCAGAAATTCGTCCTGATTTATTGGAATCGGTGATCACGAAAGATAACTTTATTTCTCTGAAATTATAGAATTTTACACCAATAAAATAAAACAAAGGCAAAATCAAACTGCCAGAAATGCAGAACACCGATTAACAAAAAATGTCAAAATTACCGTAATAAAACATTACTGACTTTTCTAAGTAGATTCATTCTCACCTCAAGTAGATGTCAATTATACATTATGGAAAGCCACGTAAAAAATTAACAAACCAACTAAAATAATTCCAGCATTTGAAAAATCAGATAGAACTTAGGTAAGAAATAATCGAGAACAAGCTGAGATATTTGCTGATTATTTCTTCGAAACATTAATTAGTGACGACTCACAGTACCCTAAACAGCTGCAACCAAAGTTCAGTAAATTATAAATGGAGTTGTAAGTGAGTTCAATGTCAGCAAAGGAGTTAACTCTTTATGCTCAAATTTCCTGCATTTGTATGAGAAATGGTACACTGTTAGAGGTTTGTTACATGATATGCAATAAGATGGTTCTGATTTGTCGAGGATGAAATTATAGAAAATCCTAGTATGGCTTGTCCTTAATATGGTCGTTTTTGGTGCCATTTATCATTTAATGATAAATGAAAATTTTATAGTAAAGTTAACATGTTAATAGTGAAAATAGCGCAATGTAAATAAATATTATAATTAAAACAATATAGCAAGAAGATAAATATGATATAAATTAAACTTTAATTAACTATTTTAACCATTTTCCGTATAATTAACATATGTAGAAAACAAGCGTGAAGCTTTGCAAGGTTCCTAAATCATGGTTACAAGCAAGACAATACTTCCTTTGCATTGAATATTAAATCTTCTTAATGTTCGACGAGACGATTGTAATAAAAACTCTTCTTTTTATTTGGTTTTGCAATAATATTTCTTATTAGAAATTACACGTTCCAATATTTCTTGATCTGGTCTTAACAAGAAATAATAAAACTAGTTATATTTCATATCGTAATTTATTTAGTAAAAACTTATACCTTTACTAAACCGACTCGCATTCTATTTCTTTCGGCATTTCATAAATTTTTTATAATCGAAAAACTTCAATTAAACCATTATTGATTGGGATAGTTAATATAGGCTCGTGCAGTTTATGAAGGTTGTATAAGTACCCGTTTTTAACAACTGATGGCGCCACGGACTCAAAGTTCATGTATTATTGTTTAAGCCTACATTTTGACCAACGTTTGTCAAACTTTCAGATTTAGTTTTGCTTTGATAACTGTTTAAATTTGATAAGTTGTGTTTGTTTTCATCACAACCATTGTTATAGGCAATATTCGTTGTAGTAGTAGCAAATAATTTTTTGCAAAAATCTTGGAAACTAAGGCGGAGTGGCGGTTACATGTATAGGAAAAAGTTGTTCAAAATATTGATTTCTACAACATTTTCGTACAATAATTAACAGAAACGATTTAATTTTGCAAAAGATTATTTAATCAAAGATTTTGCTGTTTGAAAAAAAAAAACTGAAAGTCATGTCAAGACTTGTTCGAATATCGAAATTTGACCAAGTAACACCTGTGGTAAGTCACGTATGATAATTAACGAATTATGCAACGGTTAAATTATTCTTAATTTAACGTTACTTTTAAATAAATACGATATATTTTGAATTTGAAAACAGTTTGAAAGACCTAATGTCACACCGAGTAAATTTCTGAATTAGCACATTTGTAAAAATGAAACAAATATAAGGAATATTTAATAATAATTATAGAGAGTTTTCAAGTAGTTGTAAAATTCACGTTTCAGCATTAGTCAAGCATTAGTACAGTAATTCTACGATAAAATTACAAACTCGAACAGTTTAGAGACATTTTAACGAAGTACTTAATTTTAAAAATCGATCTAAGGAATATGATAGGGAATAGACATACGTAACGATATGTGAAGCACCTATTATAATATTTTTTCTTTGTTCTTTATTTATAATTGAAGCACCCCGACCGATAGACATTTAGCACGAGACTCGCACGAATCGTAATCTCAAGCCCATAAAACCGTAAATTCGTGGTATCGTTCTTTCCCATAAGATATGTACCTAATAATCGTATCTTGAAAATGTATCGCGAGTGACAATTACTTTGTGTACCAGAACACTCGAGAATCTAGAACCTTTCAAAACAAACATAAAAATCGTCAAAATCGGTGAGGAAGTTTCTTTTGTGAACAATGACCATTCTTGCTTACAAATCATTATTTCAGTATAATTGAATATTATTATTTTCTCCCCTGAAATTTGAGATTCAATATAATCGAATATGGAAAATTCATCCGATTATAGCCTTATACAATAGCTATATTTAACGTTCAAACTGATCGTTTGTTTTTTTTTCCTTCTTTCTTTTTCGAATACAGTTAAACTGTTATAAAATTTGACGAAATTGGATAACTCTTAAAATGGTTCGATATAAGAGTGTCAATTTCAAATCTACCGATATTAAAACACGACACATTATTAGTACCCCGATTTTTCCTATTAAAAAAACAGATCGAATTGAAAAAGTATCTATCGTTACGTAGCTAAGACCATTTGCACATTGAATATAAATAGACCATTTGCACATTGAATGCACATTTACCGTAATTTTGACAATTACTGGGAAACGAATTCTTTTCGTTTTCCACTATTTTTTAAATATCGTTCCATCGCGTCCGTCAAGATTTTGTGTAAAAAATTTATACCGAACGAAATAGTCCTAAACAAAGGAATACATTTGTCAGCTTTTCATTCCCAAGATGTATAACGAAAGTCATAGTATTGCATTATCACTTACAAAGATCCTAAGTATAAAGTGATATTTGAAATCGTATTAATGTCTGTTTATTGACTACGAGTTACAGTAGTAGTAACAATAGTATCCGCCAGCGGAACTGACGAATCGCTGTATGCGTAATAATCGTAATACGGACAATAGAAATCGCAATAAAAGGAATTAGAGATAGCTTGTGGTAGACCTGGATGTGCGCATGCGTCGTGCTCGACGAATCCCTGTTGGTCCTTCTCTAATTACATTGATTTCTGTCTCGTTCCTGATTGGTTCCCAGCTCGACTACCATTATACCGCCCTTGCAGCGAGTTAATTATGGTAGGTAATATTCACTGAAACATAAAACAGTTGAGATTATCTTCACAATACAGGTAAGGTCGACATTTGCCGTAATTCTGACAATTACCGAGAAACGAATTCTTTTCATTTTCCGCTATTTTTGAAATATCGTTTCATCGCATCCGTCAAGATTTTGTGAAAGACTTATACCGAACGAAATACCACTGAACAAAAGTATTCGCAGATCGAAATCGTTATTATTAAGCTATTTACAGATAAGTAACAGATGATCTTCACTTTTTGATAATCTATTATTGTACAATTTGATTTTAACGAGTTGGACATCGGCTCCGGAGGTTGACAGAAAGTTGATTTTGAGAAATCTTTCTTTGTATTTATTCGAAGCCTTAGGTGTTAAAAAGATAGTGTTTTTATTTATCGTTGAATTATTCGATTGAAATCTAAAAGATTGGCGAAATAACGAAAATTGAAAGGTAACCACGTGCAGGTAAAAATCGAAGCTGTTGGTGTACGCAGAACAATTGGTTGTAGAAGTGAAACTTGAAGGTTCTTATTCTCATTTACCGAAGAGCGTAATGCGATTAAACTAATCACTGAATTCCAGTGGCCAACATTAATAGCTACCGTATACATAATTGCTTGTGCGGATAGAACCGTTGCGTGACACGATGTGTTGTCTAAACTACTAGAAACGTTTGGTAACTCGAAAAATCACAAAAATTTGAAACATTGCATAGACATGGTTCAAGTGACTCTATTAATAGTTCCATTTTTTATTATGACAAAGAAGCAATTCTAAAAATGAAAACACCTCCTCGTCGATAATATGAGTTTACATATTAACTTAAATATCTTTGGAACCATATAAGACATGATCTGTAACTTTGTATAAGTAAATAAATTTTAAATAATAAAAATTCATTGCGAATTATAGTGTACGTTCGTAGATCTGTTGGTTCCACTAAGAAGTTGTGCACTTTAAAATTATCATGGCACCATCAATTTCTAAATGGCAATAACTTGAAATTCGTAAACGTTGAAGTTATAAGTAACCAAACACAATGAACAATCGCTTTTTAATAAGCTTTCTTTAAAAGTACTTAGTATGAACGACTACAAAGAAACATTACCAAGAAATGGAATGGATAGTTTTATCAAAAAATATTCCATTGCCAAGTCCCATTGATTAGTATTTATTCAGAAGAAGTAATAAAAAAATATGGTTCATTTATGTTAAATTTGATTTCTTTAAAAGATTGTGTTACATCATAGTGAACATTTTTCGGTAAAATGTGAAGCAACGGAAAAAAAATTGGTTATCGCTACTCTATCGAATCGATTTCATATGTAGAAACGATATATATACGTACACCTACGTACGGATGCACATATGCATATATGTAGAACCATTGCAGAACCTTAACCGGAATCAATATGTTCACTTCCTCGGTTATTTCGAATAACTGTTTCAACGACTGTAATCAATACTGGAACTGTTTTTAATCTTTGTTAGTAATGAAAAGCATCTTGCTTGACGATAAGATTATATAGGTACATACACGCCTTTGAAATGGTTGTTACCGGCGGCTGCCTTATTTGTATTAATTGATAACGTTTTATTTGCGTTTATTGTAAATTATCATCAAAAGTAGAAGTAGTTTAAGACAAAACCGTAATTAAGACATTTCATTTTCAAGTTATTTTAAATATTGTTACATGGAAGTAATCATTAACATCGTGATTAAATATTCATAATTAAACTTACCAATACAGTAGAATGCGGATTATTGGAATTAATAAGGAGACAAATCGGTTTGAATAATCGATTTTTCGGATAAATGGTTTGAAAGAACTAAATGTGGAAATACGTCATAATAGACATGTATAAATATTTATTGGATGAAAGAGGGCATGAAAAAAGAAATGTGAAATAAACAGGGTAGTTCAGCTAAATGGGATCACTTAAATGTTTGAATTCCCTATTAATTGTTAGATATATAAATTTTGCAGGACAAAATTGTACTGTTTTAAGGAGTAAATTCAACTACGAAAAGAATTTTATCCTACATTTTTTTACGAGATTTCAAGGTTATCGACATTTTTTTCTTAATGGAATCCTACAATTTTTTCCCTTAAATTTTTATAGACCATAAAAAAACAAATTCAACGATCTTATAACCATATACAGCTACCTACGATTATTCAATCTCAAGATATTTACATCTGAAGATTAAAGTTTCCTAAAAATTCACGTGTCATTATGTTTGATAACATTAAATTTTGTTGGAAACATGTTTGATAATTACTTCTCCGTTTCAATGGTAATTTTCTGAAACTAAAGATGTTCAAAATGGCTGCTATTTGGTGTAATGCATAGTCGGAACCTTTTACCTATGTTTTTGTAAACATTTTTTTCCCTCTGATGTTATTAACATACATGCAATTATGATTCTTTATGTCGTATAATTTTGTACGACACTTAATGGAAAGCCATATAATAACTGTGGTAGCTCGCATCGAAGAAATGCCGCGTATTTTTGTCACTTAAGTATATTTTCAATAAAATAAGAATTTACGATTTTGGACCATAAAATTCCATACTACACGTTCACTAATTGTACCTCTGTCTATTAACTTCTTTTAACTATCATGGGTTTTCGATAGACCGATAATACGAATTGTAAAAGTTTAGTTGTCCACTATTTGTAACAAAAGCTTCGTCTGTAAATAAGACCTTCATAAAAACACCTTCTTGATGTAAACGTAAGTGTTACGGATGAAACTTTTGCAATTTAAGAAAATACAAACTACTCGTTTTACTAATACCATATGTACGAGTACTCACATAGGGATCTTGGAAAACTGCAACCACTACGGCAAACCTATTTTATTTATTCACGACAGATTTCACTGTATGATGTTTTGTAGTAACTATATTCCTGGTTTATCGAAACAGTTTTATAATATTTGAAATTGTATGATATGAAAAATGCAATATCTAATGCATTTTACGCTTCGCTGTATATTGGAACAATACCTTTCGTGAAATTTTCACCTGTTATCATTTTTTCTAAGATTAGATAACACAATGTCGTCATTATTTATTATTTTATAAGCTTGACTACTCCGATCTATTCATAATCATTTTTGGTATATTTAAAAATGATCCTAACAAGTTTACGATAGGATTCATTTTCATTGAGAGAATCTCATCGGTCAACATTGATGATGATGTTGTAAAGACGTAATAATAAATAGAGAAATTATCTTGTTGCCAGTAACTTGACAGTTCCTACTTGGGACCGTCGGCAGCTCAAGTAAATACAAAGTGGGCCACAATTTATTCGTAGGGCAATAAAATTAATTGCTTAATTTCTGTGGTTATTATACGTAGGAAAATATTCATTGAGTGATTTCCTTAATTTTTCTGTACGTTACAATTTTTACCAATGTAATAAATTATCAAAGAATATGTAAACCTTACTGATTTTAGAATTGGTCACTAATACTACAAATAATAGAGAGAAATGACTGGAATGGGACTCCTAACTGGTTTTTGTTTGTATAACTTTATTAATGTTGGCGCTAAAATTAACTCGTCGATATCTTAGTAAATATGATATATATTTACGTATGTATATGAACTTTTCTCATTATTTTAAAGCCCCCAATCTACGTTTAAAGTGAGTTCTACATAACCCTGTATAACGTACGTATATATGTATACAAATACATAGTAGAAAATATACCAGCTTACATACGTTGGAACGTGATTGAAAATTCTTATTGTTCTCGTCAATCGCGAAAGTTTGTAAATATATTGTAAAATAAATTCGTTTAATGTGTAATTCGACTCTTATATTGGATCTGGATTCACGTTAAAAGGAATGGAAAGTTTCTCAATTGTCAGAGTTAAATATTTGGAAAAAATCACGGATCTCCGTTACCAATGTCTCGTTCCGATTTCACGGTACGATTATGAAGAATAAGGTTCGATTAAAGAGTTTCTCTTCTATTGGTCGTAAACGTCTGCAGATGCCCTTTCACAGAGGGGCGTTACAACGATGACAACGGAATTATCTCAAACCGAAGGGATGGGGGTGGTATTCCACTCATAGTGGGGAATATCCATGGAGTAGGGAGTACAGCCACCGAACATCCCTCCTCTCAATTTTCATACTAACCATAAAGAGAGAGTGGACGTTCCAAGCAAACTGGCTCAGATACGTGTGTTACCTGGTACCGAATCATTTCATTCTCTACCTTTGATTTATTTTTCGCACCAGTATCGTTTAATAGTGCTTCAAGATCATTTTTACTCATGTTGTGAACAGTATTCGTACGTATATACACCTAGACCCGCGAGAGTCCACGCACGTGTATACGTGTACTCTTTTTGTACATACTGATACATATCTCGATCCGTTTTGAAATTTACTTCAATTTCGAAACTGGATGAAATAAATGCATGGCCACGTGAACTTTTAGGATCGATTAATTGTGCGTGGAAGAATGATCAAAGTGATACGAACTACAATGGAGATGATATTCCTAAACTGATAGATCATGCCCACGAGATGTTGAGTTTCATTTGTACAAGCTTAACGGTACACGAGAATCGAGTTCAAAGTTGGGTACAAATCCTCTCGAATCTTTTATCGTTTTTTAACGAGTTTTTTGAGTAGTTCGCAGTTTTTTTAATTATCCCTCGCTTCGCGGAACGTTGGTGTCGTTCGTTTGCGCTTAAATGTCGACAAAAGCAGAGGGACCGTCATCTCCGCGACGATTTTTTGCACGAATTTACGGTCATCTTGAAACGAAAAATGTTGAAAGCAATAATAACGGTGACCAGAAAAAACCCAAGGCAAAATTCAGTCTTGATTTATCTTCGAATATGGTTTCATGCGATAAAACTACGACGTCAAATGCAGACATCTTCAGTGATTCTCCGAGTAATGAAATTATACGAGTAAGTTGATAAACAATTTTGACATTATGATTTTTAGCTTCGATATTGATTTTAGCTTTGATTAGAAACGTTTATTTTCGACAACTTCCAGTGTTGCACAAAGCTAGTTAATACGAGTTAATGCGAGTCATACTCGTGGTATATTATCATAAAGTTAGCTTTTTGTAAGATGATTTGCGTAAAAATTTTATATTAAGGAAAATATTTTCAATATCGTTTGAAATGTATCGCCAATGAATATATAATAGTAACAAAACTGTATAAGGTTTAAATCGTATCGATTTGAAACTCTTTGATCACTGAGTAGTCAACTTATGAAAAATACATACTTACTAGGTATATTGAAATTCTAAGTGCAGGCGAATAGGGTTTAAACCTCGTGGAAAAGTATAATTGGGAAAATATTTGTAATTACTATTTACATAAAGCAACATATTTGCGAAATTTTTTATATTTAACAGGAATATCAAATTATATTCCTTTAATTTTCTCTCCTTAAGTTTCAAAGATGCAGTTTAATTAACTATAAAATATTCCTCCGTCTTTAGCTTTAAAAAGTTACTAATACGTATGTTTGACGTTCGAACTGATGCTCAGGTATTAGCGTTACTTATTTTATTTTTTATGAGTTGTGAATATAATTATACTCACATCGAACTCGATGTAATTGATATGTCACAGATTTTAATAAGTCTAAAATCATTTGAAGATATTCGATTGTACAATTTCGTTAGTTTCAACTGGTTGTAATTATTTAAGAGATAGTAAGATTAATGGAAAACAGATAATAGTATCAACATCAATTTTCATAAATAAACACGAACAAAAGTAAAAATACTGAGAAATTGATGGACAAGTTCTTGAAATTATCTTATATTTGCAATTTATTTCTACACGGGAAATTATTTCCTTGTCAGTCGTCTTAGGATTTTGAGACACTCTGTATATTCACATTAAAAAAATGTTACGAAACAATTATCTACAATTTGTCACGATAATGTGTTGCATAGGTATCGAGCGTAGAAGAAACATTCTCAGGACGAATTGAAAAACAGAACACCAATGAAATGAATATACCGATGAACGATGAAAAAGAAGAAAGTTCTGATTTCTCTACTTTAAGATTGCCATTCTTTCACGGACTTTTTCCTAGAGTGTCTAGCTTCCCTTTGGCACAGATCACATATCCGCCTACACTTCCGCCACATTTTCATAATTTGCCAAATCATCCGACTTCGGAACATTATTTGCAAGGATTCTCTGCGTTCTGTGAGTATATACACTTTTTTATTGCCGACTCTATTACAAATAAGACTTAACTATTATAAATAATGATTGATACGAGTTCGTTTAATAAAATAATATTTGAAAGTATATATTGTTTTGTAACGGAGGATACAATTTACAACGATGGTACCTTGCAGATATTTACACGAAATGTGACGAACAAAATTATTAATTGAAATAATGATTTTGTATAAAATTAATGTGGAATTAATAATTATTTGAAATGATATTTAATCATTGCCAACAATTACATTGCT
Organism: Ptiloglossa arizonensis; assembly: GCF_051014685.1. Taxonomy (NCBI): domain Eukaryota; kingdom Metazoa; phylum Arthropoda; class Insecta; order Hymenoptera; family Colletidae; genus Ptiloglossa; species Ptiloglossa arizonensis. Next base: position 9,500,552 of record NC_135054.1, on the reverse strand, counting down.
TTTCAATGCCAGTCGATCATGTTGACAACATGTCTATTTAAAAAAGTATTTGATAAAACAAGTGTGCAATTACTTTAGGTGCAATTTTTGTATAATTTTTACATTTTATTACTATAACAAACTTAGATACTACTTCGTGAAAGTGATATTGAAATATGTATATATTGTACATATTTAAAACGTGATTATATTAAAATTTTTGATTTTAAAAACGATTAATTAACAATGCAAACAATGTTGCAGCTTATAATACAGACGAAAACAATTTTTTCTTGACAAGTATACATCCGTTGTACATTTGATACAAAAAACTTTGATTTTTGTTCCAAGAACATGGTCGATGTCTAACTTAGATTGTTTCTTTCAATACAGATTTTTTTGCAGTTAGTCTTTTCTTTGAAGTTTAGAGTTATACCTCCAAATACGAACTTTCATACTCTTTTCTTGCTGTTTTACTAGTCAGTATTTACTTCTATGAGACTTTTTTTAAGGTAATGATTTCGTATTTATTTATGTCGATGGTATTTTCAAAAATTTGTTCGCCAACTACAATTACTGCATCCATAGTTCCAAGATTTAGTGGCCAATATATTCCATAAATAGAAATAAGAAAAAAGTTCTATAAATATAGTCGCATAAATGTTTCATTGAAAAGTTATAACACAAATATAAAATTATGACGAACTTCCAATAAGTAGATGATATTTGTGTAATGTGTTTGTGCACATTGTGTTTACTTGTGCTTTTATTAGCACTAGTAACTAGCAATTAGTTATACAACGTAACTTCATTTCTCAACGATGTCAGTCTTATGACCACCATTTTAAAATGGAGTAGTAACGAATAGAGATTAATAGAAGTTACATCTATCATCTTTCAGCGATGGCAAGTAGTAAACACAACGTGCATAAACATATTACATAAATATTATCAACTTATTACTTACCCTATAATGCACTAAGAGGAAGTTTGTTACGGTTCCTCACTTTTGTTACAACTTCTTAACGAAGCGTTTAGTCGACTATATTCATAGGACTTTTATTTCTTATTTCTGCTCATAGAATATTCTGGTACTGGTTAATCATTAAAATCTGGGATACCATGTATAACATCTTTCCTTTGTGGACTTGATCCTAGCTGAGGGACAAAATCAATACTCTTTCGTTTTATGTTATCATTTGTGTATAATAGAAAATACAAACAAATTTTTTGGAAAAATATTACTTCTCTTGGTTAAACTTGACATTTAGTAAAAGTTTATAAATATTTTAAAAATTATAAAAATTCTTGTTAATATAACTTAATCTAACTTAAAATACAACCCTTATGATATCTCAAAATTTTTAGCGGTTGTTGGGGTGAGAGGAAATAGGGGGGTTGTTTACATACATGAAAAATATTACAAAATTATAATAATTAGTATATAACCACATGGCAAACAACTATAAAGTCTGAGAAAAAACAAGTGATAACGTTTTAAAAATATGCAGTAGTTTTAATAATTTCGCGAGATTCATTTTTGCACGAAGTTCATTCTTCGTGAGTTTTTTAATTTACAATCGAACTGATTACCAATTTTACTAATTTCTTTTTCTTAATCGTTACTTTAAAGAGTGCTTTACAACCATCGACATGAATTCACAATATTGATATTTCTTAAAGAGTTTTATTTAATTGCATTAAAAATTCATTTCTGCCTATTTCGTTTAGCAATTTTTCGAAGTTATTCAGATAATTGACAACTTTAATACATATTTTAAATATTTAGTATTACTTACAAATATACTAAAAATGTCAGAGAACTTACTCTTTGAGAATTAATTTTTTTCTGTGTGTAAATTTAGGTAATAAATAAGACTGCATTAACCAATATGCATACCACACCATTTACGTATTTCTAACGTAATTCTGTTTAAATCAGAAGTCATTATTTGAATCAAATTTGAGGAACATTTCAATAAGATATTATTATTGATCTACGAATGAAATTTCTTTAAAATTCATTATAAAGTACACTATAATAATGTGTTTCAAATGCTTTGATTTAATAGCTTGTGTTTGAATATTTCGCTCTTCACCTAAAAGTTTGACAGTGCTACGTGTTATTACAAGCATATGTACATATACACGCACGTTTGAAAGGATTTATCCCGCTTCGCCACCTCGTAGCGATATTGCGATGAGATTATAAAACACGGTTGGCCGCATCTCAATATGGAATATACATCGTTATATTTCCTCAAACCCATCTCTGTTCGCCTACCCCTTAAGCTATTGTTACAATAAGGCAGACAAAGAATCATCGGTTTGCTAAATAAAACGTACAATATAAATGCAAAACACAAATATAACTACAAGACGAATGCAGAATTAAAGAAGCATGCATACTTTAATATTGTGTTTCGACCGCCTGTTTGAGATCATTTCCAAATTTTTATGATCAAAAATCAGAGAGTAAAAATGATAAAAGAAACGTATAAATTAAATTGAGTTTAAACAAAATCCTTGATTTCTTTGTGTAAGTGTATATATCTTCGTTTAGAGAGTGATTTATGTATAGAACTCACGTTAAGGTTCTCCAATTTGGTAAAGATAAATTGTTAAAAATGGAACAGTAGTGCAATAAATACTTGATTTATAACTGCTTCGATTATTATTCGAAAATGAAGCTTTGTACGAAAGAATGATTTTCCCTTTTTCAGGTTGTATCATTAATTCAAAAACACTCTATACAATACTAATTTAGTCAAAGATAGTCAAAGATTAGTTAAAGAGAAGTTAAAGAGAAGTTAAAGAGAAAGACTATTCAATTTCTTACAGAAAATCATTTAAAAGGAATAAGAACAACTAAAAGGACCAGAAACTACTTATAGCTTTGTGTCGATTCTAATACTTAACTTTGCGTACAAATACTTTAAAACGACATAAACGGAACTATTGCGCGGTGGTATCCTCATTCTTCTTTTGTTAAAAATAATCCTACCCACAATGTCATGTCCTCTTCCCTTCTTAATAGATAAGATCCAGCCCCTGCTCATGGTTTTTATTGAGCAATGAGAACCTGAGAAAGGTTACAGCTGAGGCAACCCACGCCAAATCGGTCACTTTTGTACTCGATGTCGGAGACTTTGTTCCAATGTGTTACGTTCCATGTGAAAATAAAGGGGTTTGAGTTATCAATTTCTTATTTATAAAATAGTTTAAAAAAACACGGACCTCCAAAGTTGGAAGTTATCTCCAATTTTTATGAAAATTTTTATCGCTGCAACTGTTAAACACGCGAACATCGTTTTTCTTTTTTTGTTTCAATCGTACAACATCGTTCCTTTTAACTAATATTTTGTTTCATTCATAAAGTTGTTTCTGCAGTACATAAATTATTTTGAAAATATGACTCTCATAATAATAGAACTCGTAAATACATTTTGCTAATATCACATTGAATACACTATGTAGTCTTATCACTTACAACATACTAATAAATATAATATTGCGAAATGTTGAATGCATTTTTTTTATTTCTGACTTTGTATGACCCTGAAGACCATAGTATCTACATAATTGAATTCGTCTTAATGCACACTTTCACATGATGTAAAAAATTATGTAGCGTTCTGTTTAAAAAAAATGAAGGCCATCTTTGTTTCTCGAAAACTAAACAAAATTGAGATAGACTATTATATTGCCAGTAAAATATAATGTAACTTCCTCCTCTTTCACTTTTTCCTAATGTTTACCGTTTATGAACAAAAAGCTGGTTCCTGTAATACAATACCCTGTTTTTTTTTTGTGGGGAAAATCTTCGAAAGATTTCTCCGACCCCTTGGGAGTATGGGATTCCCCTCACTCGGAAACAGCGGATGCGGGATCTGCCCACTAGAACCTATCACGGTAGCCGTCCTCGTACGTTTTGAGGAGGGCACTGGGAATTAAAAACATAAAAGCTTCCCCCCACCCCTCTCATCCGTGCTGCACGGTCAAAACCACGCCCGCTCACATACTTGCTGGGAAAGGGGCGACGGTATCGTATGCTCCGCCCCCACTTTTCTCAGCGCCAGAAAGCTGTCACCCGACGGCGGAGCAAGCCACACTGTCCCGCCGTCACTTTCCGTTGGGGACCGCGCAATGGGCGGCCGTGAGCCCCAATCTCATATCCGCCCACGGCCCCCACAGCCACGCCCAACGGCACGAGAATTCACGGAGTTTTTGGCATGGAGACGAAAAAGGTGAATTGTGCCATATACCCCTTAGATGAAAAAAATCTTTACCGTTGGTTCTACAGTTTAAACATAAAGTGTTAATTAATTATTATGAAATGCCGTCATATATAATATTATAAATATGTGCATTAACATGTAGTGGAATGTACTATTTTAAACAGTTTTGACATTTATGTTGGATAGTAGCTCGCAGGAGAAGAAAAGAAGGACGACCACGAAGACAAAGAACAACTTTCAGTGGTGAACAAACATTAAGGCTGGAAGTTGAATATCGCAGAGGGGAGTATATTTCTAGGAGGCGAAGATTTGAACTCGCTACATCTTTATGTCTCACGGAAACGCAAATCAAAATTTGGTTTCAAAATCGACGCGCCAAAGACAAAAGAATTGAAAAGGCACATCTTGATCAACACTATCGGTAACTATGTATACTATGCATTCAATATCTAATACAAATTTATACTTAAAATAATAATAATGAGAAAATGTGTAAGAGTATTAAGTGTTAGATTTTTATGAGCTTGATTCTTTTTGTAAGACATAAAGAAAGAAAACATTTAAATGAAATATTTAATTATATTATAATTCTAACACGGCATTATCATATGCAAAGTAACTCTATATATACAGAATAGAACACCTACAGATGCATATACATCTCTGTTTCTTAAAGATAATGATGTGGAAGAACAGATTACTTTTTTAAACTTATCTATTTCAAGATTTATTAATTACCAAAATTTTTGTATTTTTCATTTAGTTTGCTGTTTCATTTTTCAGCAATATCATGAATAAGAGTTATGAAACGATGTAACTTCTTTTTATTGCTTAGCATAAGCGTTTGTTTGTAATATTTATTAAAAATACAAACATAAATAAAATAACAAGTTTTTGGCGTATTATTTTCTTATTTGTTTAAAATAAGTGAATTTAATTAACATTCTGAAACTCATTCCTTTCATTACGGAGTTAGGACACTGATGCAATTCAGAAAATACTTATATTTTTAAAACATCGGCAGAAAGAAGTAAACGTTTGATTGATATAAGTTTTCGTCGCTTATTTTACAATGGTACGAACTATAAAAAATTAGCATCGGTCGAACACCTACCGGAGGTCGTCATCAAGGACGTTCTAAGCCAAGACCCAGAGAGACAACTTCCAATGGTGACTCTCAGCTCGGTGAACCAGATGGTTGGGTCCGTTGGGAAACGTGGTTCCGCCTCACTTCACTATGGGGAAGAGCGAATCTATCATGTCCCCCAGGAGCGGGGGATCGAGACTCTCGGTGATCGGGGGCTCCCATGGGCGGAGTTTGTACAACACCACCTCCTATATGGGCGGAGTTTATTCAACAGCACTCCCTATATGGGCGGAGTTTGTTCAACACCACCCCCTATATGGGCGTCCCCATGGATCCTGATCGAGGGTCTCGAGGAGCTCCTACCAGCACTGGGTCTTGGTCTTTTTGATGACGACCTGCAGAGCCCTGCGCACTGTCGTAGGACTCATGCAGATCAGCGATTCTCGCCCGCGCGCCGTCATCACTTACAATTAGACGATGACGCGTGTAGGAGTATTGTCGTCTAGCCCGAACATGCGCGGCCTTCAAATCCGTGATTTTGTTCGATCACCAGTACACAGTCTGGTGAGGAGATCCTGGCTCGACTCAAGGCATCGCCGTGTCGCTTATGCTCGCGATAATATGTTCAAGCCAAGCCACCTTATGGTGCGGCCTAGCCTCCTGCTGCGGCCAGGTTACCGCAAGAACGCCTGTCATCAGGACGTCCTTGTCAAGGCGTCAAAGCGCCTATCTACACGGTGGAGTGCCATCCTCACCTGGAGGTTGTGCCGCGGTGTGGCCGCGGTGACATCTAGGGCGGAAAGGACCATCCGGATATATCGGTGATCCGTTAACGTCTTTGCCCCCATCACCACGTGCCACCCGATCACCAAATTTTGTCGTTCGATAAAAGTTATTGAACAATACTAGGTTGTTCGATAAGTTTTGTCGTTTGATGAAACGCGAAGTTAAACTTCCACATAATTTCGTGAAAAGTGTTTGTTTCTTTTTCACGGTTTCTATATTCGGTGACCTTCGTATTCCATAACACGGATCTTTCTTCCTGAATTGAAATTCACTCTATAATTTCTTACTCTTGCAAAGCTTTTTCAGTCGACATTTTTTCCTACTTGCACGAAAGTACTCTTGATACCGTTTCGTATTCTGCTAGCAACTCTCCGAGAGCAACGTATTGTTATGTCCATTCGCAAGCAAGTCACGATACACTGACTTTCAGACAGTTGAACGATGCTCTTGGACAATCACTCTCAAACGCAATCTCCACTCGAGAGCAACTCGCAACAGTTTTATTCTCAAGTGGATACGTAACTTACCGTGCCCAACTTAGCCAATAATAAGAATGCATCTAAGTAAGGGCGTAACGGTCACGGATTGGAGACAGATGAAACATCATTGCACACGAAGAACAGAGATCAAAATTCTACAAAAGGCGTACCACCGCCTGAGAAAAAGTATCAATACTTCGTGTATTTCGTACCTTTACTTGCTCGCTTCAGTTCCCATTACATCTCGAGCTCGTCTTTGCATAACAGAAACGAATTAGAAATGGTGGGGAGAACGTCAAGTACTCGACGTGTAAACCAAATCAAGCTTTCAGCAAATAAATACTGTATTGAAATTTTTTTTCATTTAGAACGATTTCCTTTTATGCAACTTACATCCGTTATAAAATTATACAACTTTTATTTGATAAATTGTTTTCTATAAGTAATAATATTAACGTAACATGAGATAGAAATTTTAAAGGTTTCATTTTGTATATAGACAAAAGTGTATATAGTTAAATTAATATTCAAGACATTTTATATGTTGCAGGTATATCGCAGTTTCTAATGGACTGGTACATTTACCAATTTATGGTAGAGATAGGTTCTGTGAGATCTGCTTCTACAAAGAGACATTTAAGTCAGCAACCAATCATTCTTATGTTTCAATAAATCCTGTTAGTGAAAATTTAATAAATCAGCCGTATTGTAATAATAATGGAAATGAAATACCAGACAAATCATCAAATACGTTGTCCCCGATTTGAAGTTTCGATAAAAGTAAATTTAATTTATACGAAAAGCTTTAAGAAGAAGTCATACATCGGTTTATATTTGCTCATTAAATCTATAAAAAGCAAAGTTACAGCATGTATTGCGTCGCAAAGTCATGGGTGTGGTGAGGTCGTTATGGAAAGAGATGCCATGTCCATAGTTTATACGTGTCACTTTATATTCGGATGAAGAACAATATTTTGCAAAACGTTCTGTGTTTTGGGAAATGCGTTTATATAACGTGTATTCTACCTGAAAAAACATTCACAAGAAAAGGTTACGAATTGGGCAACTTCGATTTTAGTATGCTTTTACAGAATGATAGTAGAGTGATTCATTCTAATGTACATACATACATATATAAAATGTTAGGCGTAGATACTCGATAGTTTCTAAGATATTGGTTTGAAACACACATTCGTAGCATTTTTAAAGTAAAATTTGAAGACAATTTTTAAATATTTATACACGTATTTATTCTGTTATACATTTTCCATCTTGATCTAGTATTTTTCACCATCTTTGAGGCGATAAACTCATCTAATAGGTTGCTCAATAAGTTTTGTCGTTCGATAAGAAATCGAGCTATTGGGTTCGTCGTTTTATTTTTCTAAAGATGAAACTACTGTTTGATGAACATGTGCGAAATTTCATGTAGATTTGTCGACTCGTTCGTATATTTACAGTTGTTCAAAATTGAAGTGTCATAGTATTTTTTTACAATGGAAAAGCCGACATCACTTATTGACAACCCAGTACATGGTTCTTGCAAGAACCCAGGTTGTTCCCATTAAGGAAATTTTGCAGTGATCAGGATAAGTGAAGTCGAGTGAATATGGTAGATGAGGTAGAACATCCCAACCAAACTGCACCAATTTTCGGTATGTCTGCAAGGAGACACGAGGTCTAATGTCCTGGTGGAAAACAAAACCGTTCCTATTGACCAGTTCCGGTCACTTTTCGTCGATTACTGTCTTCAATCGATCTAATTGTAAACAATATTTATCCGAATTCAACATCTGGTTGTGCGACAGGAGCTCGTAGTACAAAATGCCCTTCTAATCTCACCAGATACACAACATTACCTTTTTCGAGCACAGACCAGCTTTTGCACAGGTTTGTAGAGGTGATTGCGTTTCCTCCTGATCTTTTTCGTTCCACATTGTTATACAGGATCCATTTTTTTTTGTCGTCTGTAACCGATTAAAAAATGAGTCCCTTTCATTTCGTTTCAATAATGAATCACTTGTGGAAGGGCGGTCAATTAAATTTCTTTTCGTTAGTTAGTAAGACATCTATACATTGTACCAACTCACGTATTCAAGAGTTTCCAAATGACTTGTAACTATCGTATGAGATATGTTGAGTATCTCTGCCATATTCCTTGCCGTATAACATGGATTGATTTCAACCAGCGTTTTGATTTGACCATCAACACCGACAGTAGGCTTATCGAAACGTTCTCAGTCTTCCAAATTAAAATTGCCACTTTTGAATCGAGCAAAACACTTACGAATTGTGCTTTCAGCACAACAACACTATTTTCATAAATGACACAAATCCTTTTTGCTGTTTGAATTGTATTTTTTCCTTTTTGGAAATAAAAAAGCATTAATTGTAGAAAATGCACTTTATTTTTCTCCATTATAATCTCTAATTTAAACAGACGCCAAATTTATAAATGTAGGAACAAATCGCAAGCAGAAACATGCTGAAACATAACATTTCAGATTATATAAGCATGTCTTTTGTTTTACTCGCGTTAGAAAAAGTAAATGTCGCCAAAAGTAACTTATTATGAACGCTACGAACTTTTGTTTCAACCCAATATAAGTAATTAAAATTACATACCTTAATACATATATTATTTAATACGTATAAATTAATAAATATAAACCTTACAAATATCGAACAAATATAAAAAATCCATTAGATATTAATATAAAAAGTATGTAAAATATAAGTTCTTGAAGTTTATATCAAGGTACATTTCCTTCTGTATCAAGGTATATGATTTTAAATATTTATACCTTAAAAACTATTAAGTATCTATACCTAATATTTTGTATACATCAAAAGGAATCATTCTACTATATTCTATAAAAACACATTAAAATCTAAATCGATTAATTTGTAACCTTTCCTTGTAAGTTACTAGGAGACGGGTTTAAAGGCCTACACCTTGGTAAGTCAAAACTCGATCTCTTAAGTCAGTGTTTCTCAAATTGTGATCTATGGATTTCAAATATGTTAGTAATCAACAGAAAAAAATTGTATTACATAATGAAATAAGAAAAGTCCTGCATAGTACAGCCCCAAATTTTGAATGCTGTTTTGTATTAACATATTTGTGCAAACATGTACGCTACATAGAGAGATTGACCAAATATGATATTGCTTTATTGTTTTATTTTTTTCATATTTATTTATATGTTTATATTATTTATATATTGTATTACTATAAAACGTATACAAAAGTTTGCATAAAAAAATAATTCGATTATTTAAATTTAATAAGAATATTTAAACATAAATATTTTAAAAGAACAATTTTAAAATATAATAAAAAATAATGATTTAATTCAATTCTAGGAAGTTCGCCAAAGGATTCCCTTTATTGAGAAGTCCGCGGGAAGATGAAGTTTGAGAAACACTGTTATAGACAACGACAAATTAATAGTTGCACTTGGTCATTGTGGGTCTTTTTAAGACCAGGAATCATTTTTTACAATCATTATTTCTTGATTTTCCACAACACTTAGATTTCTAGTATTCTTTATGTATCTTACGATCAATCATATATCATTAATAGTTTTAAAATTTCTGTTCCAAATTAGGCTATAAGATTGATTTATATGCACTTATGCAACGTGCATACAGTCTATGCAGCTATTATATATAAAACTTTTCGTCTCTTCGAATCCACTTTATAGTTGACTTTAAACATTTTCAAAAATGTAACAAAAAGAATGGATGTACAAATTGTGTTTGTGATTTATAAAAATTGTCTTTTCTCAATTAAAATGAAAAATTTTTAAAGAGATATTCATTTTTTCTTGGACCAAAGTAGTCGATTCTTTTTCTTTTACATTTTCTGAAATCCAAATTTCAGCATAGATGTGGAATTACTCTGGCCATTCGCATTTTATGTTTTTATGTGTCTAATTAAAGCGTTCTTGATTCTAAATCGAGGTAAGTTTATTAACTATATCTAATGTAATGTAGTAATAATAATGATTGCCTCCTGAATTAATCATCATGGTATGATATTTGTATAAAATACGAGGAATAATATATAGGCAACGTATTGTTACAAAAGTGTAAATCCGAAATGGAAAGAACACTAGCTGCATTTAAATACAAATAACTACTCAACAAAAATACTTTATTCATAATTCAATAAATTTACAACGATTTAACTTCGGATGAGTTATGAGATAGACGTTTCGAAGTGATAATGAAAACTTATAATCTTTGATACAAACAACTACACATCTGGCAATTATTTAATGAAGGATATAATCCAATTTTAAGTATAATTAGAACTATGGGAGTAACTATAAGTTAAGAGACAATAATATTTGTAAATAATAAATATCATGGAAAAATCGATCGTTTCGAGAGGTAGGCGTCTGACACAACAAAAAAGGATAAAGTCAAAAGTAATTATAGAAACCTTTTCGTAACTACCTATTCGACTTGAAATTTTGTACACGTGTTTTATGAATATGCTTTTGTAACACGTGCCAAAATTGTAAACATTTCATAGTTTTGTTACAATAACATCAAATTTAAAATATCGATATTTTTGTTATACACTATTTTGTTGCATCTTATCTTTTCTTAAATGATTCTAATAGAACCTACAAATAACAGTTCATAGATTAAAAGTAATTTTGACTGATTTATTTCTGACCAATAAGATGTATGTTTGTAGTTTCTTAACAAAAGTTACAATTATTACCTATTTTCACCCCAACAAAACGAATACCTCCTTAATTGTTGGGCAAAAATCGTGTATCTATCACCCAGGATTAATGCGTGATAAAAATACATATGCTGTAACTAAAGTGTTAAACGAAGTTAAGGTAATTATATATTTTAAAATGTGCATGTATAAATTGAATATTAAAAATTATTAAACCAAATAAGCATCTTTATATGAATATTACAATCATATGTTATGGATCTAAAATGTCGTTCGGTGACGATTACTGACACGTATTTTTTATTGACGACTGTTGAGTATTAAACAAAAAGCGTGAAAGGACCAATCAGAATAATTAGAACCATCAACGAAAGAACACAAAATCAATCACGAACCTACAAGTACACCTGACCAATTATATATTTTGATTAGTTTATTGCACCATATTAAAGTACGTTTGTACAATAAAATTGTAAAGATTCTTTCAAGTCACATATTTTAAACAAACTTGCACTTGAAACATTAATTTTCCGTAAAAACCGTGATGCATAATAAGAAAACCATTCCGTGTATTCGAGTGGGACGTTATTCCACAATCGCATGTATCTGTGATTTATAATAATATGTGATAAGAGTGTACGAAACGAATGCATTATTTTAATAATTACTTAATTTCTCTACTTAATTTATACCAAATTTAATGTTTTGATGAAGAAGTATTTGTAAGAAAATAATGCTAAATGTGTTCTGTGCCAAATATATGTATGTCCTATAGATATTCTTGGAAAATGTTTAATTATAAGAATAAAGAAGATATCGCATATACAAATAGAATTAAAAAGAAATTTAAGAATTTTCGGGATGTAAACGAAAACTACTAAATATAGATGTAAATTTATTATTATTAACGAATAATTATCTTTAATTTAATGAAATATTTAAATTACCTGGAATTTAAAAACTACAAAGTATTAAGTTGTTACTAACACTTAACATATTTTAGCTAATGTAGCATTAGATATAACTACATAATAATCTAAAGTTTGAAGTAATACTAATAGCTAAAGTTTGCTTGTGTAAATTTTGAATTCGTGTATCACTCACATACTTTTCCCAATAATAAGTCAGCAATAGCGCAATACAATTTAATTTAAAAATGATATCAGTATCATTATATTTAAAATGTTTATACAATATATTGTAATAAATTTTGCATTTTTCAATGTTTATGATATAAACAGTGGTATTACAAAGAGAATATGTAATGCTTTCTTGTTAATATAAATAAATATAGAATGTGGTAATTTTTCTGATGTCCTGTAAATATTCATTATCTATATAATATAGAGTTGTCATTGAATCAATATTAATTATAACAAATACAAATAAACAATCGTCAGTTACATAGGAATGGATAGAGAAAGATAATGTATTGATATGTATTATGAAAATAATTATTGATGTATTTATGTTTATATTCAAATAAATTGTTTTATAGTAAACTAAGTATGAAAAACTTACATTTTTCTTAATTATTTACATCATGTAGAACAGGATTCTTTTCTTTAAATATTACAAATTCTGAAATTTAATTTTGAATATTTCGACATAATTTTAATTGCGAAACAAACGCAATTATTATTTTATACTGAATTCATAATTAATAAAAGATGGTGTAGATAAATATTTTTTGTTATATATCGAATATTGCGACAATGCGACTATTTCCTTTGAAAAAAAAAGTTATTCGAGTAACGAGTAACAAGTAAATGAAATAAAAGGTTATTTAGATAAAGTGTAATTGGTATTCTATATTTGGCATCTAAATAAAAATGTTCTCAACTCTGGTAATTAGGTATTTTTTTTTCTTATGCGACACCCTGCACATCTACATATATATTTATACACTTTCGGTTATAATTCAAGTGTTATTTGTCTTTCGAATTTCGCTCTTATTAAACGTTCTTGTCACGTGATGTTAGAGCTGTGTTTATGTGATAGTACAGTACAATAAACGCGCGATACGACATTATAAAAATACGAAAAGTGATATGCAATAGTTATTTTTGATAGTTAGTTAACTGTTTTTATTTGTTGTAATACTATGCACAAATATATATGTTTTGCCTAAAAAGATAAACATGGTGTTAATATTGTAAGAAAGGAAAACAATAATTTGAAAATACAGGTTATTGTTTGTTTCTTCATGTACAATCGATTAATTTCGTGCATAATTCCGCAGTTTACCACCGAATAACAGCATATTCATCTTAAACTCGAATCTCGGTCGATGAAAAGATAAGTGAAAAATTAATTAACCGCCTACAAGAAAGAAGAACAACATTATGGTACTACGTAATATGAGAATCAATAAATTTAGTTCTAGTAGGATCTCATTGTACTGTTGCACGTAATAGATCATACAAATAATAGCCTGGATTTCAAAGTACCAATGATATCAGTAGATATGTAGAATGGTACAAAAGAAATTTGTTGTTACGTGATAGACAATTCTTTTATTTCTTTGTACTTTATATTTACATGCTATGTAACATGTTTGAATTACACACGTGAAAAGAACATTACAAAAAATTTGTTCTTTTACTTTTATACCTATATTTATAAAATATGGAGGTACTAAAACGACAGGTAAATATTTATTTTCTGCATTTCTCTCCTTTCATTAAATGTATTACAATTATTCTTTAATTTGTTACTATTTTTTTATCAAAACATTGTGTTTAAGAAAAATAGCAATATATCCATGCATATTAAGCTAAAGTAAATCTGTACATCGTAACATTTACATTTACTATTATTAATTTCATTTTTATATGTAAATTCAGTGTGTCATAATAAGATATGTACATACATATATATTTTTAGAAGCAAGGAAAGGATAAAACTAAGCAATTTAGTATAGACCAACAGATACCAGATGTTCCGACGTTGGAAGAATTTGAATGTTTGCTTGGGGAATCTCCTACAAATTTTCCCAAAGGTGTAGGTATTGAAAATATGGAAAGTGAATTACATTCTGCTTCGATTGATACCGAGGTTTATGAACAACAAACTGTTGAAAGAGTTATGCAAGAAGCAGAACATAGTTCAAAACTACCAACTAATAAGGTATTTCTTTTAATACTTTTAATCTGTCAGTCTTTTATATAAAGGCGGATAAAAACAATTTTATATCATTAAATTGGATTAACAATATTAACGTAATACCTATGGAATACACTAATTCAAAAATGTTCACTTTTTATTACAAATCTATTATTTAGTTACCATATCTATTATTTCTATATCTTTTAAAAATTACAATTTACATAATAGGCTTTATTACAATGATTGTGAGTAACAAAGAAAGAGACAAAACTAACTGCTGATTTCAATAAAATGTTATACATTGGTAGGTTTGTACTTGTGAAGAACATCGTACTAATTTTGGATGCATATGATTATCCATTTCCAGAAAAAGAAAGTTAAAATTTTGGAAACATCAGTTGATAGTTTAGTACCTATAAATATGTTCTTTAAGGGATATTCTGATCACAAATTTACAAAAATCGATTTTTTTAAATTTTATTTCCTTAAAGTATATATTGAAGAATACAGCTCACAGTCGCATTGTGCACTTGTAGCATATTGACAGATATATTTTTCACCCTTATTTGACTTTCATTGTCAAAGAATCCTGGTTTACGAAGAATGTTCTTTTAGATCTCGTAGTTTAGTTAGGTCTAGTAGTTTAGTTTAAATAATCAAAGGTAGCAGATATTAAATATAGAAAACAAAAGCAAGAAATATTCATGCAGAACAACCAACACATAGATAATACCATGAAAATCAATATTTTATGAAGAAAGGTTTCAATCTTCTGAGTATATAACTTGAAAAATTACAAAATAAACATTTTTATGATATAATTATTTTTAATATATTTGAACACTACATTTTTTATTTTTTTTCTGCTATATCTTTATTGGTGAAGGAAAGTGCAATAGTGAGATATAATACTTGCAAGTGTGGTCTGGGTTTTAAAATTGCAGTGTAGTGTAAGTGTGGAATTAATATATCAACTCATTTCTATATGTTGAAAAATCCTTTGGAATAAAACAGCAAATTGTAATCATAATGTCGAGAGAGCCTTAATTTATCTTGATAGATATCTGTCAAGATATCAATCAATACATACTACGGTTGCCTTCAAAATATCCATTACATTACTTCAGTTATCTACAAGTGTATTACTCAAGAGCTGTTAAAAAAGAAAAAAGGAGGAAAAAACAATCCTGAAATGTTTTAGAACATTTAACAATTTTGAAAAGGGAACATGAAGGAAAAGGAGTTTTAGTTTAGTATTTCTACTATCATTGCAAAATACAGCAAAAGAGTTGTCATTACAATTATTAAATCTAAATTTGTATAAGGTTGTAGTTTGTTGAATGAAAAGGACAAAGATATTGAGTACAACAAGTAATGTAAAGAACATAAGGAACATTACACCATGAACCATGGTAGTAGTGTTGTTAAAATGAAAATTTATGATATCATTGAAATGTTTTTGAATTTAGAAGAAAAGTACAGTGAAAAATATACTATGTATATTGAAAATGAGAATAGTAAAACCTATAAGGGAATTTTAAAAGTTCAATTATATGGTAGAATAATAACTATGCCAAAGAAAAAACATGTTGGTCATCTAGAGAAAAGAGTGGGCACATGATTACATAGCACGAAAAAAACCAATAAGGCCATTGGTGGTAAAAGCAGGGAAAATCAACTGATAAATTGACCAAATTTTTTGAATTGGCTACTCACAGAAATTTTCAATTGCTTCTTGAAATGAAAAATGCCATATGGGTCATATTGTACTATAAAAGTTCTATCAACCGAAGTACAACAAAATTTGTACTGTTTTTTTATTTGGTGTATGTGACAACAAGTGAAAACCACCAGTAAACTAAATGAGTTTACTTGCTAATTCTTTCGAACAAGAACTGCTGAAGTTTGTGAACAGAAACACGAAATAGTAATGGATTATTGAATTCTTTAATTAGAATTACTGCTTTCAAGCATACATTGGGGAGTAACAACCATTCAAATTGTTTCATTTTTAGTTGTGCGCATATTCAATGGAGGTTTTTATAATATATTGTGTATTTTGTGCACTGGGAATAACTGTTGTCCAACAAATGGATGTGTATATAAATTTTCTAGATGAAAGTAGGATGTGTTGTTCAAAGCATCAGTCATCCAAAGTAATAAAGAAGGCTTAGACCAACCACAGAGAAATCAAGCAGGAGCTCTTTAAACAAGAGGAAAGTCCATTATATGGTCTTAAACTATTGGATTAATTGTAAGTAAACATATTTTTATAGAACTAATAGGAAAAACTTTAATTGAGTTTTTCTGAAAATCACATTTTTTAGTATGGCTGACACTATCCCAATATTTAGTTGACCAATAGACTTCAAATTTGGGCAAAATCTTTAGCAGATGTGCCATTATTGCATGAATTAAAATTTTAAATAAACCTTGATTTTTTATCATTGTTTTTAACATACTAAAAACGAAAAAAAATAAAAAACACTAATATTTGAATTTCAAAGAACTGCTATTTTTTTAATTATTAAGATTTTTACTCTATTTTGGGTCACATCATTCTTATATTCGTATTAAAAAAAGGTGGTATTTCATTTTTTTGTTCCAGATTAGCAGAAGAGCCAGAATAATGTCAACCAATAAGGCACTTTTTTTTAACAAACTCTATGAAACAAAACAATTTGTATAATTTTAACTATTCTTAATTGAAAAAATAGTTTATATACTCCAGATATTAGTAAATTTGTGTACGAACAGCCTATACAAAAAGTCTCATAATTTCTTTGAAAAAGAATCCCAAGAAAGGCATAAAAAATAGATTTCTAGAACAGAAAACTTTCTTAAGCAAAAGCAATTGTGGCATAGTAGTATATGTAGTAACTGAATGCTAATTTTTCTATTTGTGTTCATATGTTACTACAACAAATTTTTGTACATTTTTAGTTTAAGTAAGTTGTTTATTATTAGTGAAATAATTTAATGCTAAAAATAATTGTAAAAACTTGTTTTTAAATATAAGTAATGTAATTTGTTTGTGGACCGTTGTATATAATCAAGTAACATTTCTCATACAAACAGTCAAATTATAAATTTTCAGTATATTATGAACTGTTAGGAAAAAATGGCTGTTTAATAGTAAAATAATTACAATAAATATTATAATTTTAAGGAATAATATATATTTAGAACCATATTTTATAATTACATATATTTATTTCAGTATAAACAGTATAATAAATCAAATTTTTTCTTTAAATTGTTATATAATACAAATTGTAAGTTAACAAATGTTTACAGCATTTATTCATCTTCTGATTCTGACACTTAATGACAGTATTTGGTCAGAATTAATAGCTAACACTTTCCTATTGTCAATAACCTTTTGATAAGAATGAAATTATTTTTCAAAATATTAACAACAATTAATTTCCCCACAAATATACATAAATATGAATCAATATAAATGCCAAATGTAAATAACCATTTTTTTCCCAGCAGTTTGTAGTATAATAAAAATTGATGCTTTGACTCTTTGTATGATATATTTTATTATATCTGAAAGCATAGAATACAATTATGTTACTAATATTTAAAATCTTGCTTTTTTACTATTAAATTATTTTTCTAATAATGAATAACTTGCTAAACATGAATAAAATCAGAAAAATTTATTTTAATGATATTTGAATTTCAACATTGGCATTCTACTAAGCTATAATTGTAATTGTTAAAACAATAGTCATTTGTCTTATACTAAACTACAAACTGGCCATTCCAAAATTTTGGCTTCTATTGTTTTGAAAACAACTAGCCATCTAGACCTAAAATTACCCTTGTAGTCTTCAAAGGTAGAAACCTGCTGCCCTATATGATTTTATTGAAATTTACACAAGACAAACTTGACTCTCTTTTTGTGAATTCGAACTATACTTGAAAGTGTAAAGCCACCTAAATTGTTTTCATTAATATGTTACTTTTTACTCTAATGTTATGCGATATAATCAATGTGTTTGTTATCAGCTGTTCTTGTATCTATTTAAGTTGAAAATCAATAGAACTCTAAACTGCAAATGTCTTAATCTTTTATATTTATGATATGTTTTAGAATTTAGCAGTATTAAAACATTCTATTTATAGATACAAAGATATCTAATATTCACGAAAGTAAATTTATAGCGCAAAATTTAGTATATTATATCTCTATAATGTAAATATATTTATAGGAATTTATGATGCCTCATTGCCATGATATTATTTTATTATAAATAATTATAACAGATACCTTTATATCAATTTTAGGGTGAAATCGCCGTTTTAGCACCCTTAAAAGACATCTTGGAAGAAAAAGTGCAGTCTGTTAAGACATTGGTTTCAACAGTGGATGTAGTAGATACTGTGCCTGATATAGAAGTTTTTAATAGTGAAATTGCAGTATCAAATTTACCACAATCTACATCAAATACATCAGATTCAAAAAATGTGATATGTGATAAGCAAACAAAGAAACAGTTAGAATCTGTAATAGATACCATGAATGGCATACATACTACTTTTAAAGAAATTACACCATTTACAGATAGTCAGTTAACATTGCTATATAATAACCAAGAGTTAGCATTGATTGATACATTTATTTCAGAATTTACAGAAACTCAACTTAGAGGTAGTACAATTAGACAGCAACATAAATTACATGAGCTTTTAAGGAATTATGTTCGTGTAAGAAATCATTTAATTATCAATTCACATGAATTGGAAATTTTAAAAAAAACTTGTAGAGAAACACAAAATCAATTATGGTGCTCAGAGAAAGACTACATCACAGAAACAGGGGAATGTCAAGATGGAAATCCAGTTACTGCTACACATGAATACTTCATTGCACACTTTAATCAACAAGCATTAGTAGTTTTGTCCAGAAACTTATCAACAATAAAAGATATATTGCATAATACCCAAGCATTGTACTGTTATGAAGCTGAATTATTAAGATTACAAATTGAATATTATATTCAAAGAGTATACATGTCTTGTAAGGAATTAATAAATTTTCCTGAAAATGTACTTGTAAATCTGATACCAGACAACACACCTCTACAAATATCACCACAGCTAGTTGAAATTAGAATGTGCATAACTATATTGTTTAATTTTCAAAGAAAATTATTAAAAGATGGAAAGTTTGTAACAGATACTAGAGAATGGCTTTCAAAACTAGTAGCAATTTTATTGAAAGTAGCAAATTGGCAAGATCATTTATTCCTATTGAATCATATCTTAAGATGCCCTGGTGGTGTAATGAATTGGGCATGTAATTATGTTCAAATGCCAGTACCGCAAGAGTTTAACAAATTAAGTACATCTTCACTAAATGATCCGTACTTAGATCACATAATAGCTACATTGGCTGTTATTCTATCACCAATCAAAGATAGAGATACATTTCTTGAACAGGTATTTAAGTAATTGCTTTGTAATATACAATATTTATATAAATGCGATAAATTTTGTTATTTTGATTAGGTACGAATATCATTACAAGATACAGTACCTAGTCCTGGCGATTCAGTTTGGGTAATGCTGGATGAAGATGGAGAGGAAGATGAAGATATATATAATACTGGGGCAAATCTATTTGAAAGTGATCTCATTTCTTTATTAAATCAAATTCCTTTTAATAAAGTATTTGAACATGTTTTGTACATCCAGTGTCAGAATAACAGATATTATCAAGACAAAAATTCTATCACTCATCATCACATGTTACGAATGTTCGCATTTTTTACAATAATTGTTAAACATCTAAAACAAGGCTTGAAAACATACGATTCTCCAAGATATAGACAATTAACTAAACGATTAAGTGCATTAATTAGAGATATTGTGCAGTATGCCAGTGACCAATGGGAAGAATTTGATAAAAGTCAGGTAATTTTATACTATTACTTTATATGAAAATGTTGCTATATAATTATAAAAGTATTACTGTACAAAATTCTTATATTTTGTTTTTACAGATTATGGATGAATCAATATTACTAAAACTTCAAGTTGAATATGATTGTTTTTTTCTGAGAGCAATTCTTTGTATATTTTCTTCGCGTCGTTTAGGTGCGTGGCAATATTTAGCTGCTGTCCCATATCATTTAATATCCACAAATACTTTGTGGCAGATTTTTTATATTTTGCACACTGATTCTGCGCAAACTACTTCTGGTGTATGCATACAGAGTAAGTACAGTTATGCAATAAGAAAATTTAAAAAAATAATAAACTCAAATATGGATTCCGATATTGTGATAACATTGAAGATTGGGAGAATGAATTAAATTGCCCGCAACTTCATAAAAAATTTGAAGAAATATTAAGCAGTATGCCAGCAGATGAATCATATTATCTTTTAACAACTTTTGCTAACATGGCCATGGCAAGAGGTGACAAAGATTATGACTTTGTAAAAGCGACAACGATTAATTTATTTCGAGTATGTTTAAAGTTTTATGTTATAAGTTTTAAATGTTAGACAATAATCATAGTCTGAATATTTTAATAATAATCGTTATTTGTAGATTGGATTTCTTAGTGAAAAAACACAAGATTCTTGCTCAAAAGATGTTCGATCTCTTTTATCAAACTTAACAAATAAATATCCTTCACTTCTATCAGATATTTTACATAAATTAAAAGATAACTTTATATCAGCTGGAAAGGTAAAAATACTTAGTTATAAAACTCTGCTATACATTTATTTATATATAATAAATTTGTAAATTAAATTGAAATTTATTAATTTTAGCTAAGTTTATATTTATTTACTGAACTAAAAATGGACAAATGGATACTACAAGAACAAGATATAAAAATTATTTCGGGATTGTTACATCAATATCCACTGACATCAATTGAGAATCATTTAGCTCGTTTAATTCTTACGCATTTGAATTGGGGTTTTGATAAGTAAAAGCAATTCTTAATTTATTTGAATTGAGGGGGAGAGAGAGAGAGAGAGAGAGAGAGAGAGAGAGAGAGAGAGAGAGAGAGAGAGAGAGAGAGAGAGAGAGAGAGAGAGAGAGAAAGATGAGGCAAGTAGAAGTGTGCAAATTTCTCATGTCGAAAGAGAACGAAAAAATTTATTGTAATATAAACAATAAAAATGTTTAATTTTGGGGATGGAACATAATTTAGTATAATAAGAATTTTTTTTATGAATATCTCCAAAAAAAAATTTATCAAATATGCATAACTATATCCACCCTACTGCACGGTAAACAGCGGCACGTTGATAGTTTGACCGATTTGTTTAGCTAGAGCTGTTTTCTGGATTTTCATTAACGTATCAGTGAAAATGAGAACTGTTTTTAAAAGTAAATGTAAGAAGCGTTTATTATAGTCAGATTTTTAAATTTCATTTATATTGCAACAATTGTAAAATAGAAACAGACTTTCTAATATTTTTTAGAGTGAGGAATTTGTATACCTCAGATTGTCTCATCATATTTTGATGTTTTGTGTATATATATTTAATATACTGGGGGTTACCTACAGGTGGATATTCTTTTAAGGGGTGATTCTAATTCATAATGAGACGAAAATAAAAAATTACAAATTGCGTTTCAGGCTTCGTGTCTGAGTTAGTAAAAAAGAATTTGTTTGTTTTCTAGTGAACAGTAAATTACAATTGTAATGTTTCTTTTTTTTTAATTTATGCATCAATAAAATTCAACATTATTCATATTTTAAAACTACAGTATAAACAACAATTAACTTAAGAAACGGCTATAGAAACTCCACGCGTGCATGTTTCGAAGGTGTTGTAATTTTTTATATTTCGAATCATAGTGTAATATTTAACACGCATATTGTATTCAATATATATTTACAGAAAATGTAAACAAAACCATTTTTTTTAACTAGAAAAAAAAGACAATACATACGTTTATATACATATTCACATATTCAAAAAATGTATTTGTTTTTAATAGTCAAAATTGTCTCGAAATTTATCTTGATGACACTAATCTTTACAACAATATCTCCCTGATACGTTGATAAATAAAGAGCCTCAATTGCAAATTTGTTATTTTTGATTTCGACTTATTTTGGCTTTTAAAATCATTTTCTAAAAGGATGTCCACCTGTAAGTAAACATCCTGTATATATTTAATGATTTAATTTATTTATATATATATATATATTTATATATTTTTTATTCCATTTATATATATATTAAACAATAAAAATGTTTAATTTTGGGGATGGAACATAATTTAGTATAATAAGAATTTTTTTTATGAATATCTCCAAAAAAAATTATATATATATATATATATATATTACAGAAATGGTAGTTTATACCTTCCCATTGAGTTACATAGACGTATAGCATTATTAATTGTTGAACTTACAATGAAATATGCACCTGATTTTCCTATCCAACCTGTATCTTTATTAGCAGAGGGTGTAAAGCAGGCAAGTTTGTTTTTAAATACTGTATATATTCTTCACAATCATGAATTATTAAATTTTCCTATACTAAATAAAAATTTACAGGTCTCATCAATAATAAGACCTCAGAATGCCGAACATGCTTTTTCATTCTGGGCATGGGAAATAATTTCAAAACTTAGATTACACCAACTTGATCAAAGTGAAGCTGTTTGCCATCATGTGTTAATGAATCCTACAGACGCATTTTCTTGTATACCTGACATGGATTCTGATTCATATTTGGAAATTTTAGTAATTGGTACACGAGAAAAGCAACCAATTGCATGTTATTTAGCAACACTTATGACATTATGGGGTCACTCTGTACCTTTGATATGTTCAAAAGGTTTCAGTCAGTTACAGATATTACAGTGTTATTCTAAATATGAGCAAGTACTTATATGTTTACATCATATTGTACCATTGTTCTTGGAGTGTATTGACTCATTATCAAAAAATAAAAAGTTTGTTAATTTAATTATTTCCCTAATTACGGCCGATAAATCCTACTCGAATATGGCCAAAAATTTTATAACTACAGAATTTCCTGGAACAATATTGAAACAATTTTCAAACATGATACAATCACATTTATATAATTTTAAAAGGTAAATTGATCATATTTTTTAAAAGAATGCATTGAATAGTAATTTATTTATTTATTATTACAGATATTGTTTACAAAATCCAGAGAAATTTGTATATCTGTGGTTGAATATACTGCTACTTGTACCAGGTTGGAATAAAGATCAAAGTGTACTGTATTTAATAGACACAGTGATCAGTGTTTCATTTTTACATCTAGAAGCAAAAGCAACAGTGGAGAATATTTTTCAAAGTCTTCTTTCTGTAAGGCCAAGTTAAATTTATATTTTTATTACTGTGTAGATTGTATTGAATTGCTAATATAAGTTACTAAAATATTTTTTCATTCAAATATGCATCTGAATTTAACACGTTCTTTGTCTTGGCTTGTAAGTGTAGAACAATTTGCACGTCCAGAGTAGAGATAAGCTTCCTATGATAATAAATATATTGTCTTCTTTTTTGAAAACCATGTATCATCGATCTTGCGATGATGCTACATTTAGTTTTAATGAGCATGCCAATAAATTCAACAGCACTTTTTGTGCATTTTGTTTAACTTAAGTTTAAGAATTTTATTCCATAAATTTTTCATTTTCAAGCAATGGCAAAAATGGGCATTTTTTAATACCCTCCTTTGATTAAGATACAGGGAGTTTATAATTTAATTAATTATTTTCAGAATACCACCTCGAATCGGAATTTAATAACATCATTTGAATCATTTTTAAATTGGGCTACTGGTTCCTCAAATTCCACAAGTCTTTTAGGAGGATCTATGCAATCGATTTGGGTTGTTTATCAGATATTTTCAATTGAACAATACAATAAGGAAATTAAGACTGGATTGTGGCGTGAAATTTTACGAGAGTTGTCAATACAGTCCAAAATATCACTTGATACTGCTATTAAGGTACGCTTCAACTAATGTACTGCATATACTTATAATCTTTTAAAAGAGTTATACATTACTTATATCGAATGTTCGTATTTTTTACATCGCATTTTTTTTTCTTTTTTCAGAGAGCTTGTATAACAGTAAAAATGCAACCTTTTGGAGGTAATGCATTATTTATACACCGTTGGTCTCAACAGGCACTAGATACTCCTATGGATCATCCTATTCTTCCTCTTTTATGGCAAAATTTTTTTGCTTTGTTTCTTGCCAGAGTTCCAACAACATCAGGGTTTGTTTTGTTTGATAGGAGACAAATTTGAGTTTTACATATTTTATGTATTGCAATTACAATTTATTATCTTTTCAGAGTTATTGATCATGGAGGAATTGGTGAAAAATTTTTTGAAGGCATGATTAATTTAAGTTATTTTAAAAAATTAAAAAAACGACTACATGATACTACTACATATTTTCAAGTAAAAGGAGAGCAAAATTTAGATAATGGAAAACCAATTACTGATGAAAGACGAACATTTTATTTTAATGCAGCAAAGTATATTGTATTCAAATATATTTGATGTAATAAATTTAAAGAAAAAAATACTATGATTATATTTTTGCAGATTTTATAAAACATTAAGTTTATGGCTTGAGGAACCAAGGCTGCAAGAACCAGGTCTTTATCTATCAGCATTACCACCACAATACATGACACAAAAATTAGTATTACTCGCTCAAGATGATTGGGTAAGATACAAACTTTTCTAACTCAATTATTATGAATATACAGAAACGTAATATTTTGTATAATATTTGTTTAAGTAGACTCCATGGTTAGAATATGTTGATTACTGGACAGTACAGCAAAACCAAATAAATGCAGTCCAAGAATGGCAACGTATATGTTACAGAAATTGTGAAAATCAATATGGGAAAGAAATTAATACATCAATCACATTCTCAGAGATAGCTGATCCATTACAAAGAATATTTAAAAGATTGACTACATATGAACATCCTGTTCCACCACCATGTATAAATCGAAATCAAAAAATTCTTAATTGTATAAACACAGATAATTTATACAACTATAATGCAATCATTAATTTAATTAAGCCATATCTTAAAATTATATTAGAATATGCTCAGACATATAATTTAATGATCGCTGAACATACAGCAGTAGATTGTAATTTTTTACAATTAGTACCTAAACTTTATCGAGAAGTACAAAATCAAGTAATATTGCATGCATTATGTGATCCAGCACCTTTAAATCAATTACGATCTAGGTTAGGAACACCACCTACTATTCATTGCGCTGGTCCAGCAGTAATTAGGATTAAGGTAACAATGATAATACTTTTACGATTATAGATGTATAATTAAATATTATTTTATCATTACTGTGAATATATTACTAATACTGCATTATTTATATGGTATTTTAATATTTAGGTAGCTGAAGCTCACGTTAATGAAGGAGTTGCTGATGTGATAACTCAAAATAGAGCAGAGTATGAAAACTTATTAATAAAAGCAAGTCAGCCTCCTCCTAGTAAAGTCACTCAGGGATGTGTTTTTTTAGATCATGTAATTGCGTATGTATAATAGCAATTCTTTTAGTTTGCAGTGAAATTTGTATCCATATGAAATGAATTTTTTTCTTTTTTTTACAGAATGTTGGAACATGAAGTAACTTTTATTCGAACCAGTGAAAACACAACTGCACTATACCAAATTCAAGAAAGTGGAGTTAAATTATTTTATTATCTTATAGAATGTTATACAGAAGAAGCAGCATTGTGTCCACCAACAAAACAAGCTATTGCTACTTGTCTAGAAAAGTTAGGGCAAGTAAGTGCTATTGTGTAGTTTATAAAAATATATTTAATTGAAACATTATTAATGTTAATATTTTAAAAGCTATTTATTAGTGGCGAAGAAAATCAAGGTCCACAATTATTAAGCACTCTAATTCAGAGACCAGATCTTGGAAGTTTGCTTGGACCATATTTTACACCTGTTACTGGTGGTGCTTCGAAATTTTTACAAATGTATCAAACAATTGTTAAATTATCTACTGGCCAGAATCATGATCTCTGTTTTGTATTGTTATCAAAAGTATGTTACCGGCAATATATATCACACACGTTAATAATTAATGTTTTAAATATTTTGTAATTTATATGGCATATGTTTCTATTTTCATTCTTATTTTAGTTTGATATTGGGAGTTGGTTAAATTACAGACGTCCTAGGTTGAGTGAGCGATCAATGTTCATAGATTTGGTATCTAAAGCTCTTTGTAATATAGGTTTTAATCCAGAAGAAGAAAAATTGGTTTTACATGAGGTATTTGTATATTTCATGTAGATTAAAGTTTATTATTTATACTGTATTATACATAAACTTTTAATTCATCTATGAAATGGTAACACACTTTTTCTTATAGCTATTTAGAAATCATTTACGACTTATTTTACTACATGAATTTCCCGAACATTATGGCGAAGTTCTGAGTGCTATATTAAAAAGTAGTGAAAGTCAAAACTTATCTTTAGATGTTTGGCGAGATTTATTAGGAACTTTAAGTGGTAAACCAAAAAATGTATTTTCAATCCAATCTTCTAAAATTAGAGATGACATTCGTCACTATGCTACTGAACAAAGACTTCTTTCTCGACAAGAGGTTTGTTCAGTTATCTACAGTGCATAAATTTTATTTTTTAATCTTCATTATGATTTATTAGTATGTTCAAAATGAATTTCAATGTTTTTACTTCATTACAGATGTACGATACAGCCATATTATTGTGTCAACATTTTATGCAAGAGCGTTTACAGTATGGTCTTTATGGATTGTATCCAAAATATAGAGTTTACAACGAACCGTTAACGATATTTCTTGGTATGATAGGTCATGCTCTTGTTGTGCTTACTCTTCAATTTGATAGAGGTTCATTAGGAGATCAATGTAAGCATTTAAAATTTACCCTAAGTTTTATTTAATATATTAATTGTATTTTATCATTTAAAGTATGCGAGAAAATATGGCCAGTTTTAAGTGAAATGTATGCACCTTGGATTACACCATATTGGACACGTAATTTAAAGGAACCAACTGCTGCATGGATTCAACAACTTACAGATGATAGATCTGTTTTATTACCATGGATTGTTACAGACGGTTCTTATGCTAACAAAATTGTAGCAATGTTTGTTGAATGTATTCGTTTTATTATTGATACATTACCAGCATCCAGTAGAATTCTTTCCTATGTTTGGCAGTTTTATGTTACTAATTTTGCACATACTTCAGTTAAAGATCATATTTTAAATGTTATTCATGGTAATTTTTTATCATTACCATGGGATCATCTTTATCCGAGTGTATGTGATATAGAATTTATGATAAAAGTGATTGACCAATATTTACCAGATAGTCACTTATTTCTTGGCAGTATATTTACATGCCTCAATTGGTCAGTTTGGATCAACGATTTTCTAACGACACAGTCATTATCTACTGCATCGAGAATGCACGTTTGTTTATTAAATTTACTGGTAAAATTATCCAACGAACCAAATGTTAGACAGGTAAATTAAAAAGAAATATTGATACAAAACAAATTTGATAGATACAGTTCATTTTATAAAGTAATTTTATATTTCATATTATATTCTAGTTTGAAAATTTATCGTTTCATTTTATATAGTTTTTATATTGAAATAGTGATATTATATTTTAGAGCGATAAAACAATTCAATTAATTACCGAAGCTGAAAAATTTTCGTGGCATTTACTAGATGCAAGTTCATATGATCAAATAATTAATTGGTATGTTATGAGTTGTGATCCAAAAGTTATTCTTTATGTTGACATTGATCAATGTCATCCTATAGATATTGCTATAAATAAGTATGTATGATTTTAATATAATAGTTTAATTATCACAGGGATATACAGTATGTGCTTTAGTAAATTGTATATTATAGTTTGATAAAGGTATCAGCAGGCTATGATCCTTCTGTATCTCATTTTCATCCGACTACATTAAAGAAGAAACAAATGTATGTTCGTTCTTCAGCAAAACTATTGATCAGTTGTGCAACTCGACATAAGTCTCTATTATCTGCAAATCCAAAATTATTTATTAGTACATTATTAAGAATGTTAGATGATATGGAAGCTGTTATTATGAATAGTGAGTACAATATTTTTTGTATATCAGATATTCATTTTTTACAATAAAATGATTAATAAAAAATACCAATACTTTCCAGCTGTTCCAGAATCACAACAAATAACAGAAGCAAGTTTACTAATAATTGAACAGCTTCATACTTTAAATCAAAGTGAACTTCTTATGGAAAATCTTCGTACTAGTTGGAGTTCATGGTTTTTAAAAAGAACAGCTACCTGTCCAATTCTTATGGGTCTACTTAGAGTTGTAACCATAGCAATTACTTCACCATGTATACTTGGAGAATTAATGGAAGCTGCATTGGAAGCATATTTTAAATTTAATGGTGTGTAAGATAAAAGTTTACATAATGTTTCTTAATAATTAAAGTATAGGTTTTATAAAGCGTTTTAAAATAATGAAATAACACCAGGTAAAGGGTAATGCATAAAACTTCAAAAGTTAATATAAATCTTTCAAGAATTATAATAAGAAATTATACCTGTGTTCTCTAAGCTAAGAAAAAATTATTCAGGAAAAGGTTAAACCGTTCAAAAAGAGATACAAAAAAGATACACCACAAGCCACCTATCCATTCCAGAAAATATGAATGAGCGAATTTCTATGCTTATTTTAGAATGATGAATGAAGCACTAGGTTTCAGCATAATTGCTGCTATGTTTCTTATGGACACTTATATAATATTTACTAATTCTCATTTATATAAATCATGTTCGTCTTATGTAATTGTACCTTTTGTTTCAATTTACATTAGTATCTGAAGAAGTTCAACCAACATGGGCTTCAGTGTTGACAATTTTGCAATCAACGGTACCTCGCCAACCACCAGTGGAAACTGTCTTAGTTTCTGAAGGAAGACTTTTGGTACTCTATTCTATTTTACTTAAACGACTTCCATCGTGTCGAGATATTAAAGAAGAAGGAATGCTTCTTATAAATTTGGTTGATTGGATTGAAGCTGTGAGGCCAATGTAAGTAATAACATATACAAATTTGTATACTGATATATTTACATTTGATCAAGTATTCTTTATTTAGGGATAACAATGAAGAAAAGCTTCCTCTCTTATGGGCTAAAACATGCGAATTGGCATACAGACAATGTCAATTCAGTGATAATACTATCATCGCTACTAGAGCTCTTAAAAGTTTAGCACGTATTTTGTTAACACTGGCTGATGATGGAGAACAAGGGTGGGGTATACTAGGAGCTATTGGCCTTAGAAAAGGATCTCTCTTTTCTATTAGGTAAGTTAAAGGTATAACCGATGGTTATAGTAGTATTAGTAGCGACACAAAATGGTGGGATAAATCAAAATATCTAAAATCTTTATACCAAAAGAAAACTGAAGATCCTTCATCATTTTACAATTGCCGGCTTCGTTTATCAAATAAATTTAATTTTATCAATTCTACTGGCTGCTATGTAGTCTAAAAGCATTAAGAATCCTGTTCCATGCTTTACAATCGGGACAGTATGTTTTTTATTAAATACTATATTTGGCTTTCGCTATACTATAGTTCTACCGTCCGAATTAAATAAATTAATTTTTATTTCCTTAGAAAGTATTACACTATTCTAGCTGTAAAAATATTATAGTTGTCTTAGTTTATTGACTTGGAAATATTCCTTGCTTTCCTTAGGTGCTATTCTACCAGTGTATCACTTACCACGTAAAATTCTGTGAACCATTTTTTCCAAAACTGTTTTCTATTTTTTTTTACGAAATGTTTACTAAAGAAAAAATTAATAATTCCTAAACAATTCTCTTCTTATACGCTCAATTTAATGACGACAAGATCTATTGTGTTTCTCTATTTCTATTAGTAAAATATGGCAAGTATATCATTTGTAGCTTCTTTAATGGTTAATTGTTTGTTAAAACAGCGTGTATTTTGCATATCAAGTATTGTTTGTTTTATATTTATCGAACAAATGATATTTTTATATCGTGCAAAAGCTCAATTTTGTGAGTAACTATTGTATTGGATTGTTCGGAAAATTCGTGCCGATTTTCGATAGATAGCATGAATTTTTAAGTTGCATGAAAGATGGAGAAAGGTTGTGGGACAAAATGGCAACTATAATACGTTGTTCAATAAGTTTCATCGAACGACAAAACTTATTGAACAACCTAATGTAATTCAATAAATGTATACCGAAATTTAAATGTATTGCCTTTGAATTTTCATTAAAAACCGGCACGAACTTTCCGGACAAACCAATACATAAGTACCGCGTACCAGAAATGCCATCAATAAACTTCAACTAATTATAACTCGATAACGAAGCTTCTGGTTGTAAAATAGTAGAAGATATATTGAATTTTCTTCACGCGAGGAATTTATTCTAAATAAGGGTCTCACACACAATTTTGTTAACATCTGGTATATCTATATATTTTTATTATTATTTGTTTGATATTACTATATTTTTTATTATTATTACTTATATTAAAAGATAAAGAATTCGTAATGGAATGAATAAATCGCATGACGAATTTGAGTTAACGAAATCATGATCAATGTTACGAAATTAAATTTTGTCATAGGTCGAGGATTATCTTTTTTTTTTAAGTCCTCGAAAATTCTCATTCGATTATCAATTCATCAGTTACAATTTATTTAACAAAATTTAAGGCTATTACTCAAATAGCTTTAAAATTAACAATTTTCAAAACTTTGAAAAATGAAATTTATCCAAATATCCAAATAATACTGTATTGTATTTAGTTTCAAATTTGTATTTTACATTTATCTAGGTGCAAATTTTTAAGTCGTGCAATAGGCGTATATTGCTTGGCTCAGTTACCTGAATCAAAATCGGAGCAGCAATTAGTGAGATTTACTCCACATTCACCTGGAGTAGCACCTTTAAGAACAGCCGATCTGGATTCAATGGATATTCGACCTAGTACAGAAGCTATCAAAGCTATGCAGACTTTAGAAAGGCTTTTATTAAGCAAGCAATATGTAGATCTTAAAGGAAACATAGAACGTTCGATAAGATTAATTAGAGATTCTGCAAATTCATTACATAATGCAGTTACAGTTGTAGGCCTGCTTGCAACGGAACTTTACAAACAAAGATATTTGCATGTTTTAACCAAGTAACTGGCGCTTAATTTTATAATATCACTTTTTATTGCATAAAATGAAAAACTCTGTGTAGATATTAAAATTCAGTTAAAACAAAGTAGTATTTTTTATATGAATCTAATCGAGAAATTAATTTTATAGTTATAATTATCTGAAAAACAACCATTATTCACATAGCACAATGTGTACAAAATTTTATTTTTTATATTTATAAGTAACATTAACTTTTATTGCAGATTTATAATGTAAATTATATTTGTCGAACATATAACAAATGTTTCAGCCACTGCTACTCACGAGTAGATCTCCTTACGCGGTCTTACCTACCTCTTATTGGGGAATCTGCCAGTATTTCTGTAATCTAGTAATGTTTGCGAGATTCGGAGTTTATGATGCACAGTACTGGCTTAATAAAATATTATAGTTATTTAAAACATTTATTATGCGCTTAGTTTGCCTTTATGCAAACATTTACGAGAAATGAAACATAAAAGAGGTGGCAAAGTTGTTAATTTCTTACAATTTTTAATATAATAATGACTACCTCTAGTTGTAACTGTTTTGTTTGTCCAAGTAGTATTGTATAAACGAAATAATTTTTAAATAAAATAAATATTATGTAGCCATGTAACTGTTTGGTCATAAATAAGCAAGCAAATACTATACATTATTTAAGTTTTACGTATAACTGTACATAATATATCTTTATTATTAATATGCAATTTCTTTTATTAAAATGTAATTTATTTTACACTACTATAAAAATAATCAATATATTTATTCACATTATGTTCTACATATTTTAATCCAGATATACAACTACACGAGCATAGAACACTCTCTGTCACGCTACAGATCCTGAGTGGCAATTATACAACAAAACATTACTGTAAAATCAAAAAGGGGATGATTTTTCATATAAAAATAAATAGGAACTTTAGAATAAAATTTCTTGGATGTTGGCAACCCGTGCCGCATACTCCAGGTCGATATAAGGTCAATCGTGATACCAGTCGTGATAAGCCGATGACTTCCGCTGCTTGTCTCAAGAGTTCTTACGCGTACACAATTCTTATTTGGCACTAGGACACAATCTTTTAGCTTTGCATGGAAATCTTCGTATTCACCATATTCAATTGTACCATACAGTGATCGAGGATTAATCAAATCGCTTGAAACGATCAGCAATGCGCCAGTATCGCGAGCACCAAGAGAAGAAGGATGAGGAAGAAGTGGAGAGTGGAAGAGAGGACGCTTCACTCCGCTGTTCCCCTCTCTTTAAACAAGGAAGAGGACCTCGGAGGGCGATGGAGCAGGTCGCTTGCTCCTCGCGAAAATTGAGCAAGGCTACGATGAATATCCTCTTTTTTATCGTGGGGAAATCTTCGAAAGATGCCTCCGACACCTTGAGGTGGGGTCGGGGATTTGTGGGATTTCCCGCATCCTGTAATACCGCAACAATGGCTGGCCCAGTCCACTACTGGCCAATAGACTGAAGATTTATGACTACTGTCCTGTAACTCTTGCTGGTGTGGCTGGGTAGAGGTTTTGGTAGCTTCGCCTATCAAATGGTGCACGTTCTGTCCAGGCATGGCTACTTCAGACAGTATCTGCACCGTATAGGTAAGCAAGTGATGACACTGCTGGCATTATTCCGGCGACCAGGATACTCCGCAGCACATCTTCGAGGTGTGCCCCACTTGGATGGGTGAGCACTGTGCTTGGTGGGAGTAATTGAGGGGATCTCTCGCTGTTGAGCGTGATGAGAGCATGCACGGCAGTGGGAGCTTATCAGCAGAGGCAAAGGGAAATCGTCCTCGTAGCTGATTGTCTGGCGTTCCAGTCCCTCTTCTCTCTTTACACCATACAGAGGACTAACCCCTTGTCTCAAGAATATAAGATAAATGCCTCGCCGACTGCGGACGGGAAATGAGTCGTTCCTCTGTCCCCATGTCGCGGTTACGGGGCTTTTTATAAAAGTGGTCTACTGGAAAGGAAGGCACCGAGAAATCCCATACTACCCTCGACCTCACCCTAAGAAATCGGGGGATTCTTTGGTTGATTCCCTCACATAAAAGAAAACCATATCAAACGCAATACATAAATTGGACAAATGTCAAGTCAATTTACGACATACCAATCTGATGTAGTAATAGTGTAAATAATTGTCCAAATCTGTCTGTGTAAATAAAATGACGCAAATAATCGAACAGAATACTATCGTCCCAGCTCATAAACGGAAGACATGACTTCGGACATTATCAAATTGTGGTACATGAATCGATACATTGTAGGTTGGTAATAAGTATAAAGAGTTACTGAGTTCGCAAGAATAAATGTATAAAAGGCGAGAGTGTAGTGCTCTTCTTTGAATGTGTAATAAAGTATGAAAATGTGATAGCAACCAATACATTATAAAGCGTGCGGTAGTTTTGTAAAAAGGAAAATCCTATCTACATTCATCCTGTAATACAGTTCACCGATATTAATAACGAATTAATATATCAAATCAATTACATAACAAGGTGTTCGTTTAACAAAAACAATTAATTTAAAGAATAATCCGAAAAACACCATACGTATATACTCTGTAACTGCGTTCGTATTTCGAATTTTGTCGATGGTTGATAATTTTAAGTTGCACATTTCATACTCCTCATTTTCTATACCTAGCTTTTCATTATTTCATTCTTAAAAAAACATTTTTTGTATCATCCTTTCGACACTACAGATTTGTACATTTTATTTTGTTTTGTAACATAGTGTATGTACTATGAAGAGAGTCTACGAACTGTGGCTAAAAACGTTATAAATTATACAATGCTCAGTATGACTATTTTACATATTTGTCTTATTACATCATATACTGTATTTGCTGAATATGTCGTTTTGTTGATACTTTGAATAGCCCGTGTTTGCGATATTTGCACAAATACGTTATCTCTATATATGAATTAATACAGAAAAGTTATGTTAATATAAAAAAGTACACATGTGAATAAATAAGAATTCAACTACACAGCGATAAGTTTTATTGCAATACTATGGAAGTGTAGAATATAAGCAAATAACAAAATGTATGGGCGGTTGAAAGGTAATTGCTCATGAATTTACAGGTTGACGGTGTAAACGAAACTCAACATTTTATAAAAAGCTTTTGTCCTGGAAGCATTGTTTTACATACTCTTGAGTATTAATTGAAGGAAAGATCTTACATGCAAGACTTAAACTATTACTGGTACTAATGACTTAGTGCCACACGCAGGAATTACCATTTGCAGAAGAGGTGTCTGTTGCCTTCTAATTAGTCGCAATAAAGTGATTTGTAGTGAGTTGCAATTTTCGGGAATTGCCAATGGTAAACTCAAAAAGTTTGTCGCAACTGTTGGCAGCTCAATGACCAGAAATGGTCGTTGTTGACGATGTTTTCTAAAGTCCAAGTACTCGTATGTAAAATTTGCGACTAGATGTGATACAACACATATTTAATGTACATAAGTGCATTTAAAAATTTTTCCGACTACCTGGACTTGTAACACAATGGTATTCGTGTTGATACTATCTTATTAGTATTTTATATTTTCTTACGTATCAGTGCTATTACAAAAAGAATTCAGAAATTGAAAAATACCAATACATAAACGGTTTATTCTGAAATACGTAAATGCGAAAGGTAGGTACCATAAATCCGAATGAAACCGTTGTCAATATCACTGCCAAAGCTGTACGTGGGTTAAAAAATATAAGAAACTACGAAAAGCAGTGCTGGATGCAGCATGAATTTTTATCTCGTCTTTAATCTTAATAAACTATTTATCATAATAAATGTAATGTAAATATATTTCTATACAATACACACACACGTACGCACGCACGTACGCACGCACGCACGCGACAATTCATGTTACAAATACCAAGGAGATTACGGAGACTTTATGGCTCAAAATAAAATGAAGAGAAAAAATAATAAAATTGCATAGTAGATTCCACTTTCAAAAAGACTATTTTGAAAATGAATCTAGTACGTGTATACCTAACTGATGGCTTGCATTATGGATTTTACTACATGCAGCTACTATAACTATTTTTGTATAGGATACAATTTTAAGCACTGTTTATTATCAATACTTACCTACTAATGCGTTCTTAAAATGTACAGAAGACATTTTAAACGTGTGTAGTGGATCATCAATTAGATGCATTCATATTTTCAAAAACGACACCTCCAATGCAATTTTGTCATTCTACAGTTTCGTCGTTTTTTGAGCCATAGTATCTCCCTGATCCAATTTGTATCATGTATTTTGATACACAATATATATAATACAGCGTGTTTCAAAACATATCAACATAATTTCAGAAGCAAATTCAGCACACTCAAATAAGAAAAGAAATTTATATACATTTTTTTTTCTTGTTTTAACATGATGAATTCGTTTCCAAATTTATATCCACATATTTTAAAAGACCCTGTATATAAAGGCCCTTTAAAATATAGAATTTAATTACAAGGACAATACACGTCAGTGCTTATAGAGAAATACTGGTTGAAGATGCGTTTAGGTTAAAATATCAAGAATTCCAGCTTCTATATTCATGCTTGATGTTTTGTATTAAGTAATAGTTATTTTCTTTATTCCACATTAGATCGACCACTCGTATAATCATGTGAAGAACAGGATCAATGACGGTTCTGAAAGTAATGATAAAACAAAACCGTGCTGGAGAGCACGTCTTTTTACATGTATAAGTTGAAATCCAGAATAATGCTACTAATACACTATGCTAAGGTCGTCGTACTTTTTAAAACTCCTCTACATAAGAATAACTTAGTAATAATTATATTTCTATCGATTGATACAAAATTTCATACAAGCATAACCTTAGTATAACATAATATTTTCATACTATACGTTCTGCTTAATAATATCATACGAGCGTAGCATTCGACCCAAACATACTCTACGCTTAAATAGAAACGTTATAAAGTTCATCAATTTCGAATTATTTTAATCTGCCTACTTTAATCAAAAAAATTTTCTCACCATGTTCTTAAAACTTGTACTTTTCCTATCTTCTTTTTTTGTCATCGATGTGACGCTACTGTTTCTCGATTCATCGCTTTGGTTCATTAACAGAACATCAGTAGTTGTGTCATCATCGATAGAAATTCTTCCTCCATGTGATTTCGAAACAGTAGAGTCTATTTCGATAACTTTACTATTGGAATCGCCTGAATTCTGACTCCACTCTCCATTTGCGTAATTCGAATGAGCTTTTCTTTTTTTTCTTGTACTCAAAGCAGTTTTCATAAAGAAAGGCGTTGTGTTCGGTTTCGTATTCTTTGAGATAACACTACGATCGTTCGAACTGAAAACATCTGTCATCAATTCTGGATCAAACTCTTCGCTTGAAATATCACTTTTAGGAAATATGTTTACTGACGATGAACTCGATTTGTTCAAAAGTTCATTACCCGAACTACTAATCGCTAAGTCTTTTATAGACTTGGCTGTAAAATTCTCATCACACGATGACGATAATGGTACATTGCATTTTGTCTCATGAACATTTACATTGAACCAATCGGTTATATTTTCTGGAGCAGATTTTGGCCTTCTACAAGTATGTGTCTGAGAATCACTTGCTTGTAATACTTCGAGACTCCTCGTTGTTACTTCCACATTATTTATAATAGTATTTTGTGCAAGTTTGCAATGTATAACTGAGTTAATTTTTGTATCATTATTTACATTTGTGTTATTAGTATTGAGAATGGTTTCTTTTTTACGTTTTTTCCGTTTTGCCTTTTTGGTTTCATGAGATCTATCGTTAATCATTAACTGGTGGTATGTATCGGTAATATGGGAAGCTATTTCGCTTGGTCGTCGCTTTTTCGGTTTTTTCATATGCGAATTAAAAGTTTCTGCACTTTTGCGACGGACCGCATCTTGTGTCTGTTGCTGTTTTTCCTTTCCCTCCAATTTTTTAGTTCCTTGACAGTACAACAGAATCAAAAATATTACAAAGACTTCAGAGCACACTAATAAAATGTGTTGACCTATCATTGATAATTTTCCATGCCAACTATCTCGATCATATAAAAGATTTTCCACTGATTTTGAAAGACTTTCTATCTCTTTTCTCAACATAACAATTTCCTCCGCTCTCTTTGATTCACGTTCTTCTCTCTTTCGGGTTTCCTCGCTCATTGTTGAGACTGTTCGTTCGAGTGACCTTTGCATTTCTTCGACTTGTTTCTTATAACGACGACTTAACTCTTCCAAGTATTGTCCACTCAAGGACATGTTCCTCTCTAACGCCTAAAAAAATATCAATATATAAAGCGTACGGTAAAAATAGTACAAACAGTAAAATAGGTAAAACAGAAATAATTTCGTGATATTAAAGAATGTTTTGTAATAATGTGTATTGATTGATTTCTTTACATGCGAGTAATCCAAGATTTATCTATTGAATTATTATATAAATTGTTATAGCTATCTATTTCTAGATAGTGTATATGTCTTTTTCAAATTACAAAAAGTAATAAAATTGAAAAAATTATAGATGACACTTATTAAAGTTACGCCACAACAAATATATGTATAATAAATTCATCCCAGTTTAAAGGAGCAATAGATGAAAGTTAATAAAAAAAATTAAAATGATTTAAGAAACTCAACAGTAAGCTCGAAAGAAAATTTCTTTTACTTCATAATTATAATTTACTTGTACTAGGTAAAAGTCCAACAATGTGTCCAACATTTTCTCATTATTTTAAATCTCAGAAAGTTATAGGGTGTTTTTCTGCTGCAGTACTATATATCAAATGGTATATGTTGCAACTAGATATAGAATAGTCTTAACAGAATTCCATTAATAAACACTTACTTTAATTCTATTGGATAATCTAAGGAAAACAGATTCTTTCTGTGGCATCATATTCATCGTTGATTGTGTTATTGAAGCACTTGTAGCAGGTCCATTTTGAATCTGTACAGTGTCCCCTTCTAAATCCTTTAAATCAGATAGTAAAGTGTCAAACGTCAATGGATCCTGAGATGATAATTTAATTTCTTGATCCAGAATCTCTGCTTGGCCTTGTTTTCCTTCTTGACCAACACGTTCAATTTTTTCTACTTTGCTTTGTATTCCAGCAAATTCTAAAGACTCTATATCAGATACAATATCATCATGTGACAATTCGTTATTGTCAACGGTAGTTACCAGAACAGTTGCTTGAGATGGACTTTCAGTTACAGTACTAGGAGTAATCAGTGGATCTTCAGAGGTTTTTGCAACTGTGTGCTGTCCACTATTTAAAAAGACAGGAATAGTTGTCAATATTTCAGTCTGGGCTGTTTCCTCAATACTATCTTTGTTAGATTCCAAAATAGGAATTGAAGAAATATTCCTTATTTCGTCTTTATTAAGTTTTTTGGTGTGTTTACTTTGCAAACCTATATTTTCAGAACTTGAAGAAGTTTCAGTAGATGTACCAATTGATTTATCAGCTTCTTGACTGAGTGGTTTCTGACTACTTTTTTGAAACTCTCGAGCAGGCACTGACTTATAACTATCAGTACTTGGGCTTAAAGTATGTACAGACGATGTAGGTTCAGATGACTTAATTACCTCATTATTGTAGCCTTCGTTATTTTTATGCAATATATCTTCCTTATTAGTATCTATAGAGTGGTTAAGTGGTATTTCATAGCTTGTATTCAATATCATTTTACCTTCCTTTATTGCTAATACATTGCAGAGCGCCGTGATATATTCAAAATTGAATACAGATGTTAAGAAAAATAATTGGAAATTCTTTGTAGAATTAAATCTTTCTTCAGTGTGCTTATATTTTTCTACCGTATCTTCTATTTTCCTAGTTTCTTTTTCCGAATTTTTTTCGATAATAGTATCGATTTCTACACCATAATTTTTACAGAATCCACTTTGTCGCAAAGTTCTGTTCAGAAGATCAATTTTCAACAACTGATTCAGTTGTTGTTCTCTACAACTAATTAAATGAAAGATTTTTGAAAGTATCTGATCCGAGCAATTATCACAAAGAATTGTATACCTTGGTGTAGTACAATCAAGAAATGAGTTTTCAAAGAAATGACCGCTATCTATACTTTGATCGATTCTTGTAATATTGTCATCAATTAATCCATTGGATTTTCCTAATACCTGAGCTGCTTTCTTTACAATACTCAATACAGCATCTCTAGCGCTACCAAATAAATTCCTTGATGATTCGCCAATTTCAACGTCTAAAACTTCATCTTCGTCACTATCTTCTTCATCGTGTACATTTGTATTCATATCTCTCGAAATTTGATTTTCTGTTTCTGTTTCTAAAACTTCGAATTCACTAGTGCCGTAAGCACGAAATAAGGAAACGGGACAGAAGTGTTCCGACCCATAATACGTATGAAGTTCTACTTTTATGAATTTTCCAAAAAGATGTGGTTGTAAAACAAAACTTTGAGTATCCTTTACATCTTTTGCAGTGAACTGCCCAACCAAACTCCAATCTCTTGTCGGAAAACGATCACTAATATACACCGAAAAATCCTTTGGTGATGAACTAAAAAGTTCAAAATTGGCCAATTCGATTTTCTTAGCTTGAATAGCCTCGCAAAGTTCCACCACGAACCATATGCGCGATGTACAAGTGTTCAACATATATTCATCTCTGGTGGATACTAGAACACTTTTGACACTTCGAGCTTCTGAATTTGCGGCTACGATTTTGGCTCCACAATCTGGAGAAGCGTAATTCTTAGAACGCACCTTCATTCCACCAACTCCACGCGTTGGTGCTCCAGAATTTTGAACAGATGCATTTGCATGAGCTAAAAACAAAAAAATTGTTACATGAACAAACTGATTCATATTCCGTTAACTCTTTTCCGTTGAAACCAAATCATTCGTCTTATGTTATTTTTGTAATTTTCAGACAAAATGTTTTCTTAATGAAATCATGAAATTATTTGACAATATACTCAATAAAATTAATATAGTAGAACCTCGATAGTTGAAGAGAAACGGTGTCCAAAACTCTCTACTAGCCAATGATTTGTTTTAGTCTTAAACAAAAGGTATTAACTATAAGAAACGGATGCGTTGCATTCAATTATAGAAGTTCTATTCTCTCAAATTATTGATCGTTTACAGGTAAATAATTACTAAAATTAAAGAATAAATATTATTAATATACAA
Organism: Ptiloglossa arizonensis; assembly: GCF_051014685.1. Classification (NCBI taxonomy): domain Eukaryota; kingdom Metazoa; phylum Arthropoda; class Insecta; order Hymenoptera; family Colletidae; genus Ptiloglossa; species Ptiloglossa arizonensis. Next base: position 9,459,668 of record NC_135054.1, on the reverse strand, counting down.
TAAAGACTCTTCATCAAAATTCATAAAATCCTACTCATGTGGATACATTTCAATTTTTTCAATAAAAAATCCAACTTGGACAAACGATAAGTCAATACGTGCAAAAAGAAAGAACTTTCTTGAAAATTTAGATCAAGAGCTAACAACAGAAAATATTGATAAGAATTTGCAAATAATAGTATATTTTTGCCTGAAGAAGTAGTACGTGCAATTGTATCTACAGGACGTAAAATAGTAAAACAAACAAATGTAACAAATCGAAACGGAAGATGTTATATATTTACTGGAAATAACAATAAGTATAAAGTTAAGTGTAATAATTGTCAAAACCATATATACAGTGTATATACGAAATCAAAAATATTTTGCAGAATAGTAATAAACAATGCTTGTTATATATCGAGTCTAGTCTTGTCTCTGTGGCAAATGCAAGCTATACACACTGTCTCGAAGGAAACCCTGCACAAGTGTGCTTCTATTCGTCACATTGACAACTTTAACGAGGTCACAGAACCACGTCATTGTAAGAAGTTTTAGCATAGTCGTTGACTACGTACGATGAGTCCATCACTAACCAGTGATGATCTAAGAAATGGTCTTCGATGGCTCTTAAATCGGATAGTACTCGATGTAATAGGTTGTTGAATAAGTTTTGTCGTTCGATAAAACTTATTGAACAACCTAGTATATTAAAGTAAACGCATTTCAAATATTCTTTTCAAACTATAAACAACGGTTCTTCATTCATCCATTTTTGTTTACTCAGTAATTCTAATTGAGAAACTAGAAAAACTGGAAGTCATTGTGGTAAGGCTATTGTTCGAATAATGGAATTTCCGACAAAGTCACACCTGCGGTACATTACGTATCATAATAGGCGTCGTAATATGCAGCTGAGAAATTATCCTCAATTTTAACACTACTATTGAACAGGATTCCTCATTATATTACTTTAAAAAAGTATACACAGACCTGCCAATTCCTTGTACTGGATTGTCCGGAAAGTTCGTGCCGATTTTTAAGAAAAATTCAAAGACAACAGATTTAAATTTCGGTATACATTTATTGAACTACATAGTTACCATTTTATTCCACAACCTTTCTCCATCTTTCACGGAACTTGAAGATTCCATATTTCCAGAAGTTCTCAGGTTTCTCGACGAAAAACTGTTTAATGTGACTTTTTGTATCGACCGAAGGGTTAAAAGTTTCTGCTATTAAGGGAATTTTGTAAAGACCTAAATAAGTGAAGATCTGAGAGTGTCTGGTGAATACGCTGGGTGGGGTAGTACGTACCAACCAAGCTCCAATAATTTTTATCGAGTAGTCAAAGACACATGAGGTCACATTTTATCCTGATGAAACACGATGTCCTTTCGATTCGCTGGTTCTGAACATTTTTGTTCAATCGCTGTCTTTAATTCGTCTAATTTCGAGCAATACCTTTTTCAAATTTATCGTCTAGTTGTTTGGTAGAAGCTCATAATATAGGATTCTTTACCAGTCCCACCAGACACAAAGCATGACTTTCTTTAGATAAAGATTGGCTTTTGGGATAGCTAAAAGCGATTCATTTTGCTTTGTCCAGGATCTTTTCCGCTCAACATTATTATAAATAACCCATTTTTTATCTCTCGTCACTATTTGCTTCAAAATTTATGTCTACCCGTTTTATTTATAGAACGAGTTGCAAATGGAAATGCAGTCCATTAGATTTTTTCCATTTAATTGTGGGGAATCCATACATCGAAACGGTATACGTACCCAAGCTTCACAAGATGCTCGTGGATGGTGATTTTTAACATTTTTGCTAATTTACGTATCATATAACATGAATTATTCTCGATTAATAATTTAAACTGATCTTCATCAGTGGTGAAGGGTCTACTCGGGCGTTCTTGATCATCAAGGTTGAAATCACCAGCTTTAAACTTAGCAGACCACGTCTGCAGTTATACAGTTATAGCTCATTCATCATAAACAGCACATATCTTTTTTATTGCCTGTGTGGCATTTTTACTATTCCGATAAAAGAAAAGCATCAAATGCCTATAATGCAGTTTGTTTCCTTCCATATTCAAGAGCGTGTAAAACTTACAAAAATTAATGTATACTAATCTGAACTTTTTCCTACAAATACCTGAAATATTACCTTGCCAATTGTTTTCAATTAGTCTGATATATTCAAATCTGTTCTAATGACACCTACCGAAAATCGGCACGAACTTTCCGAACTCAATAGTAAAACGCTTTAATGTAAATACATTTTGTTTCTGTTGTACCATCATTTTATTCACCTACAATCTTCAACCTGATAAATGAAGAACTAGAGAAACTGGTTATATTGTTTACGTTAATTTTAACCATAGTTCTTAATTTCAAAATATACAAAATAAGAATTATAATTTTTATGTGGCAAAAGCAAGTCTTCGACATAAAAGTAAATATATTTCGAAAGATCGGTCCGTTTCGATGAGAAGAAAAGAAATGGGGATTCAATACTGTTGATAACTTCGAAGATAAAAATTTCATTTGTACAATTCGATTTTGCAAAAATTATGTAATTGTTGATGGCTTGTATTTTCTAAACAAATTTCAAACTTGGAAAATGACCGATTATCCTCTACCCTTCCAATTTTAACGAAAATTACGACTTATTCCAATTTTCTCAAAATTCCTGACTATTTGATAATAATGAATATTTTCTGATAATAATGCCGATCTATAGTGTGTATAGTTTTTTTTAATACAAATTAAGGGTTATATTTAACGTATCAATCGATCAGAACAACAAATAATCTATCGTACATTATCAAAATAGTTGTTTTACTTTTTGAAAACTCAACATGGTGAAACTTATGTTATACGTTTAATTGTTTAAAATTTCGTGTAGATTTTTGTTGAAAAAATAAGATACAAGTTCCTCGTTAACTTTGTCTTACACCTTCACATCTTCATTCTTTAATATCGTCCCTGTAAATATACATATTCAAAAACTCACTTTTTTTCTTCTCAGCCTCTTCTAGTCTTTTTTGAGTCCACTCGTTAAAAGATGGAATATCCTCGTGTGCATCCGGAGGTACTACCGATATGACGTCTTCACCGATAACAACTGTAGCAGCTTCATCTATAGTATCTTCCATTAATCGAGCATTGGCGTCAGTTTCACTCAGCACTGGAGCTGTTGTAACCATTCCATCGACTTCAGGTAACTCATTGGAAAGTACATCAACTTCATGTTCGAGGCTGAATTTCAATCCATCAGTGATAATAGGGCCTTGTTCAGCCCGTACTACTACTACTCCTTCGTTATCTGCATTTGGTAATAACAAAAGTTCTTCCTCTGGAATACTTGTTTCGTTGGAACTTTTAGTAATTTCGTCAAATATCAACGTGGATGAAGCTTGTGTACTGGACAAAATTTCCTGCTCATCTTCTTCTGTCTTTTGTCCAATATTTGTGAGTTTTGTTACTAACGATGCATTCTTTGTAAACAATCTTGTGTTTGAAAATTCTGGACTGAACTTTGGTTCTACTAAACTTTGTAATTCTGCTGGAGCTGTGTTCACCAAACTCAAAACAGTTGCTTGTTCAGATTCAGAAATTCTGCAAAAAAGCAACAACAGGGATGGAGGTATACAATTTTTATGATTTACAAAATAATTATGTACATATAACAAAAAATGCTTATTGTTAGTACGAATATACATGGCTTGTCGTATCTTATACTCTCTTTCTATTGTTCATACACAGGGTGCTTAAAGATTATTAACACTTATATACACCATTTTTACCTGAATATGTTTTCTTGTCTTTTCATTGCAATTCATTGAAATGGCAATAAGTTTGTTTTTGGAAGAGTTGGGCATCATTCGAATAAAATTTTACTCGAATTACATTTCAAATAAGTTCTTCGAGTAACAAATTTAGTCGAGTCGTGTTTAAACTGTATACACGTCATACCATATAAATGTGTTGTTATAACAGCTTTTGCTCATGAGTGCCATTAAAATTGAAAGAGTGTTGGTGCTAATACTATACAGAGAGGTGTGTGGTGTTACTGCCTACATAGCGGCCACTGGCCGTTGTAATTTGTAAAATGGAGACAGAAAACGATTAACTAAGAAGACCTTCTGTGTTCAGAAACACCCCTATCAAAAATACAAACGAAAACCCTACTAAAAATAGTAACAAATTCTACGCAAATGCTATCAAGCACGAGTATGTCCCTACTAAAGATCAAATTATAATACTTCGAGCAATAAATGGGATATCAGTATCAAAGAATATGCCTTCCTAATATATATCTACTAAATATAATAATTACTCACTAAAGATTGAGGAATCAGAAAAATTAATCAGACAAATATCCAATACATGAACTTCTTTCCGTGAAACCATTTTCTCAAGTTTAAGAACAAAAAGAAATCGCAGGGGGTCAAATCTGGAAAATAAGGTGGACGAGGCAGCAATTCGTAATTGGTTTTGCTATAACCATTACGGACGAGTACGGTTTTGTTTTTGTTCCATTGCGACCAAACATGGCACCCATCTCGCCGATAGCTTTCTCGTGTCTAATTTTTCATGTAGAATATTTTGTACGCGTTCAATTAATGCGTTGACAATGTCAGTAATCTTCTTGATCTTCACCCAGCGATTTTCTACTACGATATCATGGACTTTATTAATTATATCTTCCGTAGTTACCTCAATCGGACGGTTTGAACGATCTTCGTGAAAAACGAATGTTCAGCCACGCTTAAATTCATCGAACCAATATCTGATGGTGGTCGTCGAAGGTTCATGGTTCTTATAAACAGCGTATAACTTCACTTTGATTTTCTCACATGTCTTCCCACCCGAAAAAAGGAATCGAATCACTGCTCGATGTTACTCTTTTTCCATGGTTAGAAACAAACACATGGATATTCATTTTAAACAGCTACCAAAACAAAACTACTCCATAAATCTGTCCGAAATGTTGACAGACGTCGTTCGGAAGATAAAGTTAAACGATGATACACGAACTTTGAGTGAGTAGCGCTCTCGCTGTTAAAAATGTGTATTTATCGAACAACCGTCGTACATATTCGGTTTAACTTTGTTTTCGAGCGGAACGAAAGAAACCATAAAGTGGACGATTGAACCGCAATATTCTTTTTTCGAAAAGAATAAAAATGATATCCTTATTTTTTAATAATTATTTTAATATTAGTACGAAGAAAAACGAGAAAATGAAGTTGTGGAAACAGAAGAATTACAGGAATTAAATGCGATGAAAAAGAAAAGGTATGATAGAAAAGAAGTTTCTGTTGCCAACGTTTTTGTTCAATCTTTTGCAGAAAATGTGGGAATGGAAAGTAAAATTGCTGGTGAACGAAAAAAGAATTGAAACTTCGAGTGACTTTGGTTTACCTAAGTAAGTGTAGGAGAGTTCATTTGTTATATGTGCAAAAAACAAATTACTGTACACAGATGCAACGATAATTACTCTGAGAAGACATCTCGAAAATCAACATCCACATACTTATCAAAATTTAGAGGCACATACAAGTAATAAGGAAAATCAAAGTGATGCACCAATTGATAGAAACTCTGAAAGCTCAAGAACTATAACGAAAGGCATCCCACGAATCATGATTCTAGATTGTTAGCAATTTTGACTAATCTATGACAACTTAAAGATCTAATGAAAATATTAGAACCTAGATACGTAACATCAAGCCACACAACATTTACAAACCATGCACAACGCAGTTATTAGTAATTAGTGAAGTTGAGAGAAAGAAAGTTGAAGACATTATTAGAGAAAATACGGAAATTGTAGATTCGAGAGAAAATTGTTGCTTTTATAATAATTTCATTTATATCATATAATACCCTACCTTACCATAATATCTTAGATACGGACACTCGCTTTTACAACGGATGGGTGATCATGGACGAATGAAAATTATGTATCATTAATAGTGCATTACTTAAGTGTTCCATGTAATATAAGAAATTACACATTAAATATTAATATCTTAAAAGGATACCACACTAGTGAGAATTTAACTGAAGTTTTTAAGAAGTGCCTTGAATGAATGAGGTTTTAACAACGACAAATTTAATATATACTTTACAAGAGACAATGCAGCGAACATTGTAAAGGTGAGAAGATTAAGTAATATGTAGGAGCGCATCCCCTGTTTTATTCACAGTATTCATGCAAGTAAATAATAAGAAATAACAAATGTCAAAGTAAATACTAAGTAGTAATGTTCATGCACAAATTTAACAAATTATTTTCAGTTGGTAATAAAGGATGCTGTGAAGTGTTCAGAAGAACTAGTCAATATTTTACATAAATGTAAAGCAATAATGCGATTTTTCCATCACTCTACATCCGCTGAAAAAAAAAAAACTGAAAGTGAAACAGAGATTGCATTACCCTAACCGCAACCCTCTGAAATTACCCGTAATTACTGATGTCGATATCAGGTGGAATTAACAGTTCGATACGTTACATCATGTCTTAGAAATATATAATATGCAACATTAACACAAATGATATTAGATAATACAATACCGAAAAAGCCGAAAAATTGTACACCACATTTTCTCCTTATTTTTTAATGTAGAATTACCCCCTGGCCGGGTGTATTACAATTTTTCGTCCACCCTGTACAAAATATAACATTTCTCGTTAACGTAATTGTGTATGGGCCAAATTTTATGCAATTTTGAATTAAGCTATATATTAGCATTATATATTTCATTGTCTATAAAATGTAAATTTCGTTTTATATATACATACCGTTTCGAACTCATTAGCTTTGAAGAAATCTGGAATATTTTTCTTTGTATCTGGATATCGTTTGTTTCGGTATATGTATGGTTTATTTTTATGTGTTTTTTGTTTTTTTGTTTTCCATGTTTTCATAACTGCGAACAGAAAGTTTCGTATGTATTTATTTATTTTATATATTTCCATTAGATTGCATAGCCCGCTGTATAATATAGAGCCGAAAGCTTTTTTGTAGTCTATGTAACATGTGATCAGGCTTCGTTGTTTTTCGACTTGTTTTATGAGGATGCTGTCTATGATAAGTTATTATTTATAACCTTAGCTGTATTTTCTACATTCTTTTTGTTCTACTGTTAGTATGTTGTGTTGTACGAGGTATTTGTCTATTTTTTGTGTGATTGTGCAGTAATTGTAAAGTGTAAGGCATGTCATTGGCCAATAGTTTGCTGGGTTCTTTTTTTATTACGAATTGCAATAGTTTCTTAGGTTCCAATATGATTTTGTTAATTTCTCTTGTAATGCCTTCATGTGGATGTGGTCTGTTCTTGGTATTTTCTAATTGTGTATTTTTTACGATTTGTTTGACTTTTTGAATGTGAGTGTGTGATCATTTTGCTCTAGTGTATCTTTATATTCTTTTTCTTCTATCTTGATCCAAGATTTCTGTCTTGGCTGGGCTGATACTAGCATACAACAAAACAAATAGTAAATAACAGATCATAAAACACAAAATAGAAATAACATTACACTTAAATACAAATGGCAAACTTGATTAGAAAGGAAGATAGATAAATTAAGGAACCGGGTAGGAAGACTAACACAATTTACAAATGGAAACCACTCTAAACAAATTTAACAATACATACAACAAATCATAGGCAATATTGAACAAACATTAATAGAAATATTAGAAACACCAAAACAAAAATCAGCAGTATACACCAGGCTGAAAAGATATAAAGAGGCAAACAAAAGGAAAACACAAAATATATAATTCGATAAAAATGAAAATAAATTCAATCTATAAGTCAATAGAAAAGAGGAACAAGCGCAAAATATACTATCAAATAACAAAGATATTAAAAACTGCAACAAAAACCACACAGTTACATGAATTAAAGTAGGAGAAAAAATACATCACAACAAACTGATTATACAGTCACATTCAAAGAAATTAAACAAACCATAAAAAAATACACACAACTGAAAAACACCAAGAATAGACCACATTCACAACTTCTAGTGCAAAAAGTTCACAGTACTATACGAGTAAGAAAAATAAGAGATTAAAAATCAGACCAAAAGTACAGACCAATAATATTCTTATCTCTACTATACAAGATAATTACCACGATAATCGCATCAAAAATAGACAAACACCTCACATAGTACAACATTAATAAAAGAACAAAGTCCTTGTATAACAAATGTATCCTCATAAAACAAGTAGAGAAACAACAAGGCAACCCGATAGATTACAGAAAAGCCGTCGACTCCACATCACATAGTTTGCTACATGAAGTACTAGAAATATATAAAATTGATAAACACATACAAAACTTTACATTCATAGTTATAAAAATTTGGAAAACAAAAACACACATAACAATAAACAATACGTAAACCGAAACAAACGAAATTAAAATCCAAAGGTTTGCAGGTGCATCAATTCACTATCAGACACACAATAGGATCAAATATGGTTTAAAAATAAAACATTAAAATATACCGCAACATGCACTGAACCATTTACTCTACATAGATAACATCAAACTATTCACAGCAATCAAAATATTATGCACATACAATTATTTTTAAAAATAGTGGAAAAATTAACAAGAGACACAAATATGGGATTCGAAATCAGAATCAGAAATGCAGGATACTAACAATAGAAAAGGGGAGATGCCAAATGCAGAATACAACATAAACACTCAATTACGAAATACTAAGAAACGTGGAACCTGAAAATACATACAAATATCTTCAATTTGAACACCATATAAGCATAAACTACATACACATTAAGAAACAACTGAAAAAGAAATACGTTCAATCTACAAAAAAAAGTAAGAAAACATGGAAGAAAATAATCACATATTCACGATAGAAGAAAAAAAGAAGTAGATGAGAAAACCACTACGCATCGTACACATCACAATCCTAGATAAAGAATTATTATACAAATGGCTTACAATAGAGTAATCCATACCAGAAACGGAAGAATTTATTCTGTAAAAACAAGGTAAGGTCATAGCTACCAGAAAGAAAGTATAGACACATACACATGCAGAAACTTCCATTAAGAAGAAAACATGTAGCATACTATAAATACACACCCGAAAATATACAAGAAAACCAAGAATACAAGTTACTTTACACCGCCCCGGTTCCTAACAGTGTACCCGGCCGAGTCTTGGCCCAAGGCGTCCTTCGAGACGGTTTCGAACGGATCTTCAACCGCAATTAGGCGATTTCCCTCCACCTAAAAGGTAACTCGATTGATCCTACGGAAGGAAGGTAGGTCTGCGGACTCTCTGTTCGCCTACCGGCTCGTTAATCTTCTTCACGATGAGGACAAACTGTTCAAAAGAGTACTAGCGAACCGCATTATCGAGCATCTGTCGCGAGATGGGCCTGACTTGACCGAGTGCCAATTCGGATTCTGGGAAAGACGGTCGATCATAGTTGCGATTAGTCGTGTCCGGTCTCTCTCGGCCTCGACCGTCTCCCAGGGAGGGATGACATTGAAAGTGTCTTTGGACATCGCCAATGCCTTTAATACCCTATCCCCGGAGGCAATTGGGAGACACGGAGTCCCTACTAGTATAGGATGAAATGGAAAGAGGTGTATTAGGGGGTTCCGCAGGGTTTCGTGGTAGGACTCCAGCTGTCGAACCTTGGATACGACATCGTTCTGAGAGAAGAAGGCCTCCTCCACAGCGTCAACCTAACGTATTACGTTGACGATACGTTAGTACTGGTCATGGAAGGCTACTGAGAGAGGGCCGCTCAGCTAGCGTAGGACGATGCCCGTCGCATTGTTCAAAGGATCAGGGGGATCGGTTTGAAGGTAGTGGTCCTTGAGAATGAAGTGCCGACGGTACACACACCTCGGCGGAAACCACCATTCCCCTCTGATACGAGTAGGTGAGACCAATGTCGAGATGAAATTCCAGATAAAATATCTGGGACTGATCATCGACAACCACTGGCGTTTTGAACGGTTAACCTTGCAGGTCAACCATAGCTATAGGACCATGTCCTACGAGGTGGCGACCGTCCTGTCCGAGTTTTTTTCGTTGGAGCTGTTCGCAAGCTCGCACGCAGCTTATTACTAGATTCTGAATGTTTATGCCCAATAAATATATAAAAGACATACGCTGTTTGTGCTCGAAAAATATGCAAATAGAACAAGTGAACTAAAAATATGCAAATACGCACAAAGAACATGCTCAGATGCAGGGAAAATATAGAAAATTAACAATACAGTTTGTGATTATTGTGACATATTGTAATTCGAGTTACAATAAATGACAAGCATTTTTTTCCAAATTGGATGGTGTTAATTGACGACGCTTATCCGTAAAAATTACTTTACGCGTGGAAAATGATCGCTCCACGTCACACGATGTAAGTGATGCGTACTTATATTTACTCCAGCAGGTTTCTGGCGAATCTATTGGATCTTGAACAAATTTATTGTTCTAATTAAACTATCTGGAATTCGTATTAATTTCCTTAACCCGGTACTTTTTTATACCACCCCAGTTACTCTTTTCTAATTCTTTTTCCGCCATCACCAGATATGCTTTTTAAATTATTATTGTAATTCATATATATTTCCATCGAAGTGTGTAACAGCAAACCTACTGTTTCCAATTTTTCTGTTGGGACAAGCAAGATGCTTAAATGAGCTTTAATAAATATTAAATATTGCGTAAGTCCATCTCGTTGGGCACATCTTGTGCCGTCTTAATCACAGCAACATTTTTTTCTTTAAATGTTTGAACTACCTATTGATATAAAAAATAAAATGTCTTTAAGTGACTTAACCCAGACACCCACACACTATACAGAAATGGTCCATTCGATGGGCGAGTAACCTAACCGCCTCCTGGTGCCGCAGAGTCACACTGTGCTGAATTTATAGGAGGTTTGCCTTGCGAGTTCACCCGTGCGTTCAACATGGTGTCTTACTGAATGCCCAATAAATATATTGACGAAACGGTAGCCGTTTCGTTTATGTTTCCCTCGCTGGATTTGCTCACAAACCACCAAGACCAACAATTCATGTTGCTGCAGCAGCAGTAGCGGCTGGCCTGACCCTCCTCTAACCAGCAGATTGTTGAGGTTGTTCAACCACTCCTCCTAGAGTATCTGGGCGAAAGTTTTGGTGTGTTTTGCTTAGGCGTCGTTTCCTGGTGGGTGAAATTGAGGGAGAGGATCTCCTCTCGATATCGGGCGCGATAACGATCATACTTAACGACAAGAGAAAATGGATGGCCGTGGTCTCCTTTTACGAACGTATAATGTCCTGCTGCAGGGGCGTCTCGACACCATAATATGGCAGTTATAAACGTCCCCCTCCCGACGAAGACACGAGGCGCGCATGGTACACCGCACTGCATAGGGGAAAGGGGCAATTCTTTTCAAGGTTTTGCAAAATTAATGCAATGTTGGAACTGTTTTGTAGAGAGAAGAAAGTCATGCCTTGTGTCTAGTGGGACTGGAAAGTAATTCTATATTATGTGCTTCTACCACACAATTAGACGACAAATTCGAAAAGTATTGCTCGGAATTAAACGAATTGAAGACAGCGATTGAACAAAAATGTCCAAAACTAACGAATCGAAAGGGCGTTGTGTTTCATCAGGGCAATGCGCGGCCTCATGTGTCTTTGATTACTCGACAAAAGTTATTAGAGCTTGATTGGAATGCCCTATCCCACCTACCATATTCAACAAATATTGCATCCTCAAATTTTCACTTATTTAGGTTTTTACAAAATTCCCTTAATGGCAAAAACTTTAACTCTTTGGTCGATATAAAAAATCACATTGAAAAGTTTTTCGCCGAAAAAGCTGAAAACTTCTGGAAGGATAGAATCTTCAAGTTGCGTGGAAAATACAGAAAGGTTGTACAACAAAATATCAATTCTATAATTCAATCAATAAATGTATACTGAAATTGAAATGTGTTGCCTTAAAAATCGGCACGAACTTTCTGGACAATCCAATATAATTCAAAATTTGATTACTTTGCACGAAACTTTGAAATTAGTTAACATTAAGTAGATTATGGAACCGAATTATATCTGAACATGGGATATTATGATTTTAGGTTTAAAGATATCCAATTTCGAGCGTTTTAGTAGATAAAAATACTTATAAACAATTGAGCTGAATGAAGAACGTCGAACAAAGAATCATTTTGTCGTAAACATATATAGATACGGAACGATTCTTCGAAGCCAAGAATGTAATTACATCACACTATTAACATAATTTTAAAGTAATACACAGTTCCCATATTAATAGTGGATATAAGTTGGTGTTTCATATTAGAGTAATATAAATATTGTCTGTGTAATTAATATTAAGATTCAGTAATATACTATTAATACACAAAAAATATTTATAACATATATTACATTAGGCAGAAAAAGATGTGAAATCATGTGATAGTATGTTTTGACCGAGCCGCTGAGGCGTCAAGACTTGTCGAGAGCTTAGAGAATCCCCTAACGTAAACGTAAACTTGTACAACATTTTCTATCATTACCAATGCTTCATTATAATTCTTTCAAGCTTAATTTTCAAATTTAATGCATCAAATATTTAAAGAATTAACATGTATTATACATAGTACAACTTAATGGCTAAAAGTGCCGATATAGTATAAAAAGGTAATTAACAATATAAGGTGGAAGTAAATTATTGAACATGTCTAATATTTTAAAACTGTATGTTGTAGACATTGTGAAACTTAAAATACAAGTAGTAATCTGCTATTTTGCCGATTTATTGATCCTGCATATACGCGAAACGAATTGAGAAATAGTGTGTAACGATGAGAGCAAGTGAGCAATAGAAAAAGCAAATCCCATCAATAATTTTTTGGTGCAAACAATTTCAAGAACTAATGAAAATAATTTTATATTATAATAACAATACAGAGAGAAATTGTAACAACCTGATAGGGAATACTGTAAGCAGAATTTTCTTTAAAGTATTCATCAAAAATAATGACTTACCCCTGAGATAAATTAGGTTGCTGAGGAAGACTTTCAGTCACAAAATTTACATCTTTATAAGGATTCTCTTTCTTCCTTGCGTTATCATGTATAACGGTTTCAGAGTTGATCGGCTTATTAGCAAAGTTTTCCTATATTTTTAAACAAATAAATTATATAATTTTATATAAGTACAAAATAAATGTTATATAATACAAATAATACTATAATAATTTTCAATAATTTTATATTTTATGATATGTTACCATTCCATTTTGAATTCTTACTTGATAATAATAATCCTTGTATGTATGCTCTAATTTTGTTGGATCCTGTAATTTGACAATAGCTATATTGGATGATTCTAAACTACCACCTTTCATATTGTCCAATGTAACATTATCGTAAGTCTCAGATGTTTCATTCCTCTTAAAAGACATGTAATAAGTAGTTTGGGCACTTTCTGATGCTACGATGATGAACAGGAGTGCACTGTAACAAAAAGAAATCATACAATTTTTAAATTTTATATAAAAGGATCAATTTCATTTTATGCCATTAAAAAGTTTCATAAAGTTAATTTAAATGCAAATAGAGAGAAAGAGATAAACAATAAAAATATAATAATCCTACAATATCATAATGCTGCATACACAACGATTAAATAATGGAACTGATTTTACTTTTTTAAAATTACTATGGTCATATTTTTTTAACATGAATACTTTTTAAATAACTTTATTACATATAACATTATAAATAAAGATATTTAGAATAGTAACAAAAGATATATAATTTGTTTTAAATACTACTATTAATATATAAATTAATAAATAAAAAGTAAAAGAAATGAAAAGTGTTGATAGCTCACATTTAATTTTATAAAACAAAAATTGTAAATTTATAATTTTAATCATTTGATTTTAATCTCCATATAACCATTATGCTGCAATTTTGTTTGATTTGTAAAAAATATATAATAAATGAGATCGATTATAAAAAAAAATTAAATCATTCATTAAATAAAAATCGAAGAATTCAAATTTATTTAATTGTATAAACGTATTTCATAATAAAATAATTTTAAAGTAGGTGTCATATTAATCATAATTGGTTCGTTTTATACTATAAATTTTAATGCATAAATACAATTTCAATAATCCAAATTATTATTGTTATTTCCGCAACATTTCAACCCCAATTACAGATTGAACTGTAACCAAAGTACCAGTAATACGAAAAATTATTAAAATTATATTTATGCATTAAAAGTTTAGTGCGATAAATTATTTACAATTACCGATTCCTAACCTTAAACTATTTTCATCATAACAATGCGTTAATGTTATTATTTTAAAATAAGTGAACCAATTTCATGAAACCTATTTTACACTACAAAACAACAAAAGTAAGTTATAATTAATTTTATATCAATTATAAAATATCAAAACCATTGATAACTATTAATGCCTTGAATATTCAAAATGTAAAGTATAAAAAATATTGGTAGTAATTCCATTTTTCTTATATATGTTTAGATGAAAGATACCGGTTTAGCAATACACCACACTAACACCATTAAAATTAAGCACATGGCACTCTTCAAGCATTTGTATGTGTGCAAATTGTTAGTAAAAGAGAAAGAAAATAAAGTACTTGCCTGGAAGCAATCGATATAAACAGCAACGTCCAATACACGCACGTTATGCAAATCCTCATTTTTTACAAGCCTCACATTACAAATCACATTGAAAATTTTGCTATCAGCAGGTAAGTACTTCTAAGAATGTTCGACAAATCATCACTTTACCACCATACCATCGTGATTGCCGCCAACACTACCGCTATTATCACCATTTCTTCTACCATCACTGTCGCCACCTCAGCCACTACAGCACCAAAAATCTGAATATTTTGGTATTGAAAAAGTTAAATCATTAATCTAATTACTACAGAACCGATTACCATGCTGGGACAAGGATATCCCTACATGAAATTCTTTTTAACCAGTAACGTAATTTTGTACAAGGAAACCATATTTTGCACATAATACACATTTTGCACTGAGAACCATTTAACTGTCACGAAAACAGCTGATTATTCTGACGCATGCGCTATAATATTGTTAAATGGTTGTATTGTCTAACAATTTTCTATAATACAATTATAATTAATATCTAATATGTGGTAAATATTGCATACAAACAATTTTTTAGCTTTAAAATATTGTGATAATAGGTTATCAATTAAATAAATTCTGCTTTGAATTCCATAAAAAAACAAAATAATTTTATACAAAAGGATGTAAATATTTATCATACAGCAATTTCACAAAACTGTGAACCATATTTCCTTGCATAACCTATATAAATAAATAATTATAAAATTGTAATAGCAATAGTTATGTATTTGAAATTACAATTTGATTAATATAAAAATGTGGTTTACAAATTCTGCTACAATCACATGACATGTTTGCAATAACATATTACTTTACCAAAAGCAATCAATGCACGGAAAACAAATAAAGAAAGGAAATTAACAGGAGGAAAAATAATCATTTTTTTTTATTTTTAATGTCATTTAAAATTTTTTAGGTTCTATTTTTTTGCTAATGCTATCTTCTTCGTCAGCCTCCAATAAATCGAAGTTAATATAAAATGACCTTACATCAGGATTAATAAGTGGCAACGTATTTAATACATCCTTTTTTCTTCAGACGTATTTGAAGAAGTAAGTATCTTCATCAAATTTTATATGTGTATAATTAGGAATAAACATTTGTGGTTGATTTATAAATTTGATTTTAATTCAATGATAAAAACATTGCTGCTACATAATGTAGTTTATATCATTTGAAATATCACAAAGAGATATTTAAAAGTGAAACAATTTCATTTGACTTCATTATAATTTACTTCATTATAATTTATGCTCGACTTTTAATTATAATTTACAATTATTAATTTTACTTTAAATCTTATGACATTATTTTGTTCATTCTGTCTAATTTTAAAAACCCATCCAATTATCTTTTTTTTAATTAAAAACCCAATTAATTGTTGCTAAATATTTATTGCCAATTGTGTTCCTGTACTCCCAATAATGCCTCTTTGATTGCATTGGATTCAATTTGAATGCTGTTTGCACTGCACACACTTTTAATCGCAATAACAGTACTTACTCTCTTATCTTCTTGTTTCTTTACCTGTTCTTTTTTTGGAATCATAAATTCGATTTTGGTTTCTAAATCTCTGTTCTTTCCTTGTTGCAACTCCAGTCATTCCTCCTATCTTGTTACATTACCCATGAATGTTACATCTCTAATGATTATTATACTTGGTTCTTTATCAAGTAATTGATATGCCATGGATTCTTTGTAGTAATAAATGAGAAAGAGTTTCCTTACCTTGAGGTCGAGTTTACATGTGTACTTGCTTGGAGGTAATGTAAATATAATATTTCTGCAATATATGTGAAAGCCTTGGGACAAAAATTCACATTTATAAAGGACAATCCATGAAACTTCACACCTCTATGAACATTTTGTTGGCAGCAACAACCATAGAAAAGGACAGGAAGTGAAAGACAAAGAGCAACAAGGTAATCACCAAAGTTCAAAAGCCACTTGATTGCTTACAACATATTTGGAAGAGCTTTTTGATTAAAGTGAGACCAAACATGACATAATTTGAATGACATTTATTTACTAAGTGATATTAAATTAATATTTTTCACTTATTAAGTAAGCCTCTCATCTATTCATATTTATCATAGTAATATAACATCATCAAATGTGGCTTGGAATTGGTAAAACCTGGTTTCTTTCGCATTTATTGTTTAATAAATAAGTAAATATGATCTTATTTATATTATGCTCAGTTGCATTTTAATCAGAAAGATCTGACAAATATAACAATAACATTTTCATTAATAAACAAAATTTATCTTTGCTTATATTGTTTCACCAACACAAACATTTATCTTATTGGTTAATGTTACATTGCAGTCAACTGACAAGTGTCGTAAAGTACCAGACAATCGCTTGACTGGTTCCAAGGGAGATCTTCCTAGTAGTGGAGGATGAGAAACCATGGATGGAAACCATGAGTAAAGGTTTACAAAAAGTTTCTGTTTTTATGCAGTATTTTTTAAATGATTTATAATTGATGTTTCTTCCTAACAAAATTGTAATTTAATGAATTTAGTCTTTCAATAAGTAAATTTAGATTGGTTTATTTATCATTTTTACAAAGTTGTTCATAATTCCTACAGTTATCTGAAACAGTAGTAAATTTAATTACAAGATTTGAAATACTTTTCAAAAGATGGCAATATAATGAAGAATGTTGTTAAACTGTATTTAATATTAAAAATTTTAAGTTAGTTAAGCTTTCATTATATCTTTTTATTTTTAATATTTCTTAAGTCTAGAGAGAAATAGACAAATTTCATTTTCTAATATTTAGTAAAGGCATGCTTCTTAACGCAGGCATTATTTGAAATATAAAATATAAAAAAGATATAAAACAACAATATAGCGACCGTAATGTTTGAAATTTATGGAAACAATAGAGATACCTATATAAATGTCGAGTAAACACATTTTTTTGGATTTAAAGTCACATCAACTGTTAAGTTATTGTCTACTAGACTATTTCACACAATTTTGAACAATAGCGTGGTTGCTTCTAAAAATTTGGTGAAATTTTCTGCGATGGAAACTTCTAGACGCGACGAAACAAAGCGACAAAAAAAATATTCTTCATCGGGTTATTAGGGGAAGAAATGTACCACGAGCCGTCGAACATTCCAGAAACAAGGCAAAAAACTGCTTAAAATTATCGTTTTTGTTTTTGTGTATTGAAATAGGTGAGTTTACGATGCAAATTCAAAATTTTGACTGTTCGTTGTGCAATCAAAAGGTCCAATCCTGAACATATCGTCCGCCTTAAAACGCAATTTCAAAATCTCTTCGTAAACCGGGGGACGAGATACATGCACGAAGAGTAGTACTAAACTTAAATTTATTTAAAACTTAAAGTAAAGAGCGCATGAGGTAGAAAATCTTATCATTAACTTAAATCTACAATAGCTCAGCACCTGCATGGCCCGATTGAATGATTTATTGAGGCCTCGAGGTACCTGGCGAGTGATTCGTGATATCTCGCCGAGTTGAGAAGGTGTAAAAACGCTAGTACTGAAAGGAGCAGTTGTAAGCTACCCAAGACAGTGCTGGAGGTGCTTAACCCATAGCGGACTAACGTGAGTTAATGACGAGTGAGGTTTGAAGGAGCGTAGTCAAGCAATTTTCCAGGAATGACATGCTGTACAGATGGTGCACAGCGAAACTTAGGCGATTTTCCGAAAGTCAAACAGCTAGTGGGCTCGAACTTGTAACAAGCATAATGCAGTTACGCGGGCAAAGCAAAGAGTGGGCACGAACTAACAGCAAGTATAAATGCGAGCAGTTACGCGAAACAACTAACACTGGCGAAACTCGTAATGAATAAGGTAGGGTGTTAAAACTAGTTGCGTTGCATCGCCAACAAAACGCGATGGGAAGTAACATATGTGACGCGAAACGAATGCAAAAAGGGAAGAGAGTACTGGTAGCACGTGTAAACTAAGGATTAAGGCGCTGTTGCAACTGCACCGAGAGCACACAGGATTCAACAGAAGCGCGCAGTATGAATCTAACGGTACGCGTGAAGGAATGTGCATTTAAAGGACTAAAATGACACACAGGAAGTGAGATGCAACAGAGTACACGCAAGCAGGATGTAAGGAGATGCAGAGATTACAGTGGCAGGCTTCAGCAATAGTACACAAGGAACTGTCGCAGCCGTTAACGATATAAAAAAATATGGATATTTTCGATATAGCCATCAATTGGTCCACGTCAGGAATTATGCCAACGACTGTTGTACTTGAAGGCAATGTACGCATGAAACTACCAGCATCGGTTTTACTCACGAGTATTCCGTTTGCTCACGAACGTTTGCTGTCTTCGAGGCCTCGGTGAGGAAGTCGATGCTGTGGTCCACGATGTCCTCCATGTCATCCAGGATGCTCGGGGTGAAGTAAGGGAAGCTCGCCTTGGCTGCTGAAGTCATGGACTTCTCCAACATCAAATGATTGGCTTTGAGCTGGGTCCACAGATCTCGCAGCTTCTGCATTTGGGACTGGATCATTGCAGAAGTTTGATTGACGCGCCCAATCTTCTTTACATTATCCAGGAACCGATGGATCTGGTGTTGAAGTTGAAGTTACTGTTCCATGTTAAGTTTCCAGGGGTATTATCCCTTTCATTTCAGAACCGTTTGAAAAACCTAATGCTGCACTCAATAAAGTTAGCACTTTTCTGAATTAGTACATTTGTAGAAATAAAACAAATATAAGGAATATTTAAGAATAGTTATAGAGAGTGTTTAGGTAGTTGTATTTTCCAGTGTAGTTTCGGTTACACGGTTATAAAAGTCTTCCCTACCTTTCCAATCGAAAAGAATACCGCAGACCATTTCTATTTGGGGCGATAATTTTTGACAGTCGAGGACTAATTAATAATATGTGTCCATAATATAATATCATATATTTTTACAATTGTTTGTGTACGCTCCAAAAATTCACATTCCAATAAGCCAGCCGCCCCTCTGCCTCCATCATACATGCCACATATTTTGGGTGAGAATTACCTGCTCCCTTCCTCCCACCAAATACAAGATAAAGACCGCGCCGATAGCGGACAGGGAATAAACTATCCTCCCGTACCTATACCGCGGTTGTAAAATGCTCCACCTTTCCAACGAAGAAACAGGAAGTGCAAGAATACCATGTTGCACGGAGGGTTACCGGATGTCATGCTGTTTACAGTTCCCAATTTCCCCCCAAAATCATGCAGATGTGTAAGGGATACACTCCGCACTCGACATCTCGGGTCTTTAGAAGATTTTCTCCATCTAAAAGAGAAAAAAGGCAGTAACATACACTGCTATCAGACATGCTCTATTTCCAGGCAGCGATAGCACTGAAGTGGATGCTGGCAAGGATCTTAATCTTAGCCGTTGCCCACACCACCAACAGCCTACCAACCTCTGGTACCCTGCAGCTGGTAGAAGTGTCATCACATCGGTTTGATGGGGTGAACTCATATCGTCCTTCGTGAAGAACTATGATCCTGCAATGATTAATTGGGAAATAAATCTCCGTATTTAATAGTTGAGAATGCATTTCTAATGTCGGTCCACGTGGTTGAAGAATATTACTTCATGTCGGCATCCTGTTATTTCAGAGAACTGATCTATGTATTTTAACAGTGGTGGCATCAACACCGGCTAAAGCTGAGATTTGATTGTAATAATGAATGTACTCTAAATGTTGATTCAAGAGGTAAAAAAATACAAAAAATGATAACTATAACGACTGTCATCTTTATATGAGAGAATGGTTTATTAAAGCTTTACGTTTGTTAAAGAACAATATAGCGTAGTAGTCCGTATGTTAAAGAAAAGCTCTTTCATTATATATGTGCTCTTATAAATGTTCAGTTTAGCTATTTATACATTGCATAAAGAATATGATAACTTAAATCAATTTACAAAAATTGCAATAAATTTTGTGTTACAAAGATAACATAATTTTGTTTTAATTGGTGGCTGTAATATTTTTATGTTGATTTACGCCGTGTTGCGTATAAAGAAATAGTTGAATTTTTTTGACATCTACTTTATACTTATGCTACTTTTTGTAAGAGGAGGGTAATAGTAACATAATTGACTGTATATATTTTTGATAGTGAATGTATTTAATCTGATTGATAGAACATCATTGTTATAATTATTTTCATCTTTTATTAGATTACTGAAAGTATCATTGTTTACTGATTTTGTTGCTTTTAGACATTGTAAAATATAATATAATGTAAATTTAGAAAAGAAACGTTGTTACCTGAGGATTAAAATAAAATGTAATGGATATATATTTTTTTTATAAACTATTGTTTGTATTTAAAATTTTGAATATCCAAATTATTGTAGAAGTATATCTAATTTCAAATATATAACTAACAATTTGGTCTAACTAAACAACAAACTAAATGAAAAAGAAAGTTAACAAATACTACATGAGTATTTTATATCACCCAATATATAATAAACATGTTATTTTCTTTTGACTTTTCTTATTTTTAGGTCATTCAACCAATTTTGCATGAAAATGTGATCACAAATATTCTGTTGAAGACTAATTAGCCAAAGAAGTAATTGAATAGAATTATCTCACTATCCTAAGTAGATTTTCTGATTATACAAGGGAATTCCTAAAATAAGAGATCAAAGTTCAAGAATGTATTCCACTTATTGTCATAAAAAAATATTATGTAAACAAAGCTCAGTAAATAATAATTGTATAATAATAATAATACGAATTCTCTTAATAACATGTCTTCTGATCTTTGAATTGATAAAAAAGATGAGCTGCATAATTTAAATGCTTTAGTAATGTTAATACTCATGATTTCTTCATTGATGCATTGAGTATTACCAATATTACAAAGAGTCTATCAATATGAATATTTCCATCAAGAGACTATTGCTTAATTTATAAAAATTTTGCAATCATATTGTAGATGATTTTAAAACAATTAAAAATACTAAAGAAGTTTTCACATGTATTTTGTAATCTATGAAGTGACATTGTGTAGCTATTTTACTTCTTCTTCTTGTTCAATTTGAATATTTTCTACAATATATAAATTTGAAAGACTAAAACTTAGAAAAGCACTTACAGATCTATATTTATGTGATTTTTAATTACCACTAGATGTGAATAGAATAGAGTACAGCCCCTTATTTTAAGAATAGATATTTTAAATCTAGGTATTAAATATGTATGTAATTGGAAGTTTGGTTTGGTGTTCTGGTATGATTAAATTTGATAAAACATTAACTCCACAGTAATACATAGAAAATAATATTATTCTTTCAATATACTTGTGATTGTAATATAGCTTTCTGTAATAACATACAAAATGTTTCAGTAACTTCTTGACACAAAGTATCAGCTGATTTATCCCCTAATGCCGCTTGAGCAGAATTAACTCTACCAAGCTGTAACAGCAAACCTGTAGTATCTTCAGCTAATGGTGGAAAAGCTAAACATATACGTGTTAAGGCTGGTAGTGAAGGCATGAATAAGATTACACGATCTTTAGCAGATAATACTCCTAAGAGTGTTACTAAAGTATTAATTGCTAAACGTGAAACACTTAAAGCCTTTGGTAGAGCATATTGGATTGCAAGGTGTGAAGCCAAATCCACAGCAAATATTTGTTTTTCCGGTTCAGGTTGAGATAACAATTCAGGAATCCAGTCAAGGCAAATGTGCATAGACGGAATACCAGTAACTGTAATGGGTAACAATTCTCTTGGATATCCCTGTGCATAAAGATAATATCAGTTACAAAATATTCATATAAATTAATTACATAACATATAGTATATTTTTAAAATCTCAGTAATAATATGATAATTATTAAACTGCACTATCTTCAATGTATTATAAATTTTAAACTATAATAAACATACTTGAAAATGCACTAATTTAGCCAAAGACGGATCTGCTATAAACACTTGGTGTAAATATGAACAAATAATACTTTGTATCTCTCTTAGGGACCACATCTGTCCAGGAGTTTCTCTATCTTCTTCTGTTTCTAAGCATGCTTCTAATAATATTTGCACGGCCGCACTCTCTTGACCTGCTATTAAAGCTGTTCTTAAATCTTCTCTTTCTGTTTCACTCGATAGTTGGCCAATTTTTTCTGTTAATGGTTTATCTTGTACATGCCTAGATAACTGAGATCGGGAAGCTGCTAATGCAGCTTGCAAAATTCTAAAAATATTTGATACAAAATAATAATTGACAGGAATTGAACACGTTCTAAATTCATTGTTCAATCTTACCTTAAAATAATGGATAAAATTGGAGCACACCTAAAAACTCTCGTATCACATCGTAATACTTGTAATGGATCTAATACAATGTTTTCTTGTGTTAGAAAAACATTTTTTACAACAGAATTCTCTATTAATAGCGCATTTATTGATAATACCCATAGACATCTTGGCAAAACCGTATTTAGCCTAAGCCATACTTGCTTGTACAATTCTAAAAGATTAAATTAATATTTATATACTCTATTAAAATTCGAACAACATTTTATAGTATTTATAGATACTTATAAAGAAGAAATAGATACTTATAAAAGCAGATGTCATATGAGGGCATTTATATTTTTGGCATATGTTAATAATTTTATATGAAAATTATCATAAACATTATTCAAAGTATATACTTTTAATATATGTACGAAATACTTTTATAAAATATTCCGTATCGTTAACAAAAATATATAAATATTAGTCTTTTCTTCGGGGTTTAAGGTGGTATTCTCTCTTAACTATTTAAATACTGAAGATAAATAAATAACTTTTTTGTAAACAAATAAAAACTATGTAATTACACTATCTTTGTCAAAAATTTGTAGTACAAATGAAATTAAGAAGATTCTATGGAGAATTCGTTTTCGAGAAAAATGCATTTGAAAATCAATCTAGTACGCGTGCACCTAACTGATGAGTAGCGTTATGAATTTCTCTAGAAACGACTATTGTGATTGTTTTTCTATAGGATATAATGTCGGGTACTGTTTACTATCAATACCTTACCTATTAATACGTTCTTAAGGTGTGCGAAAGACACTTTAGTCGTCTATAGTAGAATTCGTGACATTGATCATTTATTAGTTAGATGCACGCGTTCTAGATCGATTTTCAAATGCATTTTGCTCGAAAACGAATCCTCCGATGTCATTTTGTTATTCTTTATTTTAAGCCGTAGAATCTCCTTGATCGCATTTGTACGATGAATTTTGATCCGCGGTATATAAACGGTATAATCTCAAATGAAAGAAAGAAGGTCTGCAAAACGTATTATAAATACTTACAATGCAATACAATATACTGCATTTTTACGTAATTGATTAACAAGATTTTTAAAAATTAATTGTTTTTGAAATCGAAACTTTAGACGAATAAAATTTATTCTAAATTTTTGACTCATTTTTATACAACATCATCGTATTTCTAGTTGTACTGTGAACTTGTCTGCACCTATTCTGTACGCAAAGTGTTCTAAGTACCGTCGATCCCCGAATTATTTTTTGAGATTTTAGAAAAATATATTCTACAACAAATACAAAGTTTTCAAAAGAAAGTAGTGCCATAAAAATACTTTCATTTTATGTGAAAAAATAAATTCCAGTATATGATACCATCTCTTAGGACAAGAACAACGATGTATAGCTGAAGATATTTTCGATATTTTCGATTACCGTTCCAGCTTCAAAGATATACAAAATGCTTACTGGTGTTTTCAATATACACTCTATTGCAGAAATATTTGGACATCTTGTTAAGTTTGAATTCTATTTTAACCGTCTTCAGTAAATACCTAAGGATGTAAGAAGTTGTTTTACGTGATGTTGACAATAACGCAAATTATTTCATTTTACATGTATTGATTTATATCCCAAATACGCATAAAACGTCTTGACTTTCAGGAACTTTTACGGGACATATCCTGCATATCCTGGCAGTTCGACAATCATAGACAGTTTTTTGTTTGCAGTACTCTTGGAAGAACTGCGTATAAATTTCGTCATGTACTCCCACTTCTCGAAAATTGGTGCAAATTCTAAACCGATCAAATTGAAGAAAAGAATTCAAACCCTCGTTAAAATATCCATACGTTTTCAAAATTAATCTCATAACGTTTCTCAATCGATTAAGATCAAAGTAGTTGCGCACAGTGTTTAACCCTCCGTATACTGTGTCGGAGTCACTTTTGACCCTTCATTTTCCTCAAGACACACAGATAATACCACTATAAATCTCGCAATTGCGACAAAGATAATTGTGTTCGTATCTAGGTCTGTATAGCGATAAATGTTCCAACCTTAACGTATTAGTGTAATATTCGTGAGTGCAAATACTATTATATCTGCATTAGTGAAATGTCAGTATAAGTCAGAAATGATTCAGGATGATTTTTGAAGAACGATTTACTTCACAACCTTGCCGAGAAAGTGGTATCAAGTGAAAAAATCATCGAATGAAATGATTTCTTTTGTATTAAAATTTTTATTATTTGGTTATGGATTGATTAGTCGGTTCTGAATATCAGTGTTTGCTATTTAGGGCGTTTCTATAATCGAAGATTTGATTTCATCAATCAATGAGAGTGGGGATCAATCATAAAACATTGAATTAAACTCTACCCAGTTCTGACTGCCAATTTTATAATCAGAATTTACTGTACATTTACAGCCGAATAAATATTCTGTAACATGAATCATGTTGCTTCCCTAAAAGACGTAGAAAGTAAAATGTGTAGCTGCATTATACCTTGAATTGATAATAAAAAAAATGTATATGGGACTTGGAATAATTTCTTACATATTTGCTAACGATATAAAATATAGAATTCAAGATTACTGTGATGTCAGAATGTTTCTGTTATAGACTGGGCAGTGGGTAAAGAAAGTACTTGCACTCAAATTGTACTTATTATTTTATACAAAGAAGTGGTATGTTAGTACCTATTATTTCCTTTGATAGACCAATTTCAAAAGAAACGATATATTTCTTTAAAATTTGTAATAATGTATTGTAAGAGAATAATATTAGAAGTACAACATTTTCAGGGTCATGAAAATCAAATAGATAAGTATAAATTTATTAATTCATGAATATATGACAGATTTGTGGAAACTCGTACTACAAAATATTTCGTTATTAAACGAAAGAGATTTACAACAATAGACCATGGCAGCAAGAATGCAATTAATTTCATCAACATTTCTTTTTCAAGGCACTTAAAAATTCTATTGCACGCTTTAAAAAATAATATAAAATTAAGTAAAGGCGTGTTACAAAATATGGAGGCAATAAAGATTCTGAAATATTAAAAAATACCTTAAAATCGGCAGAAATTTCCTAAAAACAAACGTCAGATATAATTAAAAGTTATGACCAGATTTTGTAATAAATAAAGATCAAACCAGTTGCGAGTACCACGTAAATATTAAACAACAATAGGAAGGAATAGAATATAGAATAACAACACCCGAGAACTTATTGCCAAACGTGTTCTTATGCTTCTAAAAGAGAGCTAATACATTTAGACTAGTAATTAGTTACAAAACAAAATTATGTTAACGTAACTGGTAAGGAACAACTAATTTATACTAATTTCGAATCATGACCAGGACAGACAAATCCCGCAATATATGACTATAAGTTTCAACGAAATCATTCGTCTACGTTCACAAATTATATAGCACACTTCCAAAATTATTATGAACTTTTGATAACCGGTTGCAATATTACAAAATGATTTGATCGTATAAAATTCTCTTTATTAATTCACCAACAATTGCAGGCACCGATTTATTCAAATATGATCAAATATGTGTGTATGATTTGCTTCAAAATTAACTTCAATAAGAGAATATTTTAAACATGCACCAAATTGTCTTTTTGGATGATAAATAAAGTAAAAAGTGTTAATCTAATAAACAAGCTTTTATTATGTGTTCTTGATATCAAGTATTGTATTTCTTTCGCATGTACGGTAACTATATCTTGAATCGTGCACAGTGACATAATGAAATAGTAGTGATAAAAGAAAAAGCGGCTAGCCTAACCCATCGCGGGATTGTCGAGACTATCCAGCTGCACCTGTTAGAGTGGTAAACTCACCTACCGAACGGTGCAGGTGCTGTCCGAGTATGTTTGCTTTGTGCGATACCTGCACCGTATAGTGAAGGAATCGACGGCACAGTGGGCTATTTGACTTAAAAAAGTGAAAAAAAAAAAACATTTTTGTAACGAATCTACTTTAATGAAAATTGTATTCAAGAGTTGGATGAATATATAGACCATATATATATTTTTACCATTTATTCACGTTGAACATAATTACACATCAAAATGGCCCATCTTTAATTCATCTGAAAATTTACATGACCCAATATCATTGTTTGTAATTGTTTTGTTGTTTGAATTTGAACGATAAATGACAAAATCAATATACTTAATATGGACTTAAATTATGCCAGAGCACACTTTTATATATGTCATATTTTTTTAATTATACAGGGTGTTCCGCATTTTTACGTAAATGTTTTGTTAAAAATTTATGACAAAAATATGAAATAAGTACCTAGTTATTACAGGTATGATTATATAAATACTGTTCTTTACCCACTATATTTCAAGTATCGCTCGGTAATTCGTACTTGTACAAATCTCGTTGCCAAATGTGTAATGACTAGTGAATCTTTAAAGATTCATTGACGTACAAGAGAGATAAACAAGTAAGCAATCAAATAAGTAAGTGCATAAGGACTTTTATAGTCTTTATATTGAGAAAATAAAAAGGAACAAATTTTCCATCCAGTTAAACAAAACATTACTTCTTATTACTTACATTATTGCAAACATGTTACTTCACAGCGTTGCAGTTGCCTTAAGAGTTGTAATCAAGTACTGAAAAGAAATGTGTTATTTCATTTCAAAAGGAAAAGCAATAAGCACAATCCCATACTATGTAAACTGGAGGTTGTAGAGGTTTTAAAAAATAATTCAAGTGTTTATTTTAGACTTAATGTAGATTTCAATCATTTGTATTGATTTGTTGCATGTAAAGATACATACATAAATGTTTATAAATTGAAAAAACATTGAAATATCAACAATTATAAAAAACAATATTTAAACTATAGAAACATCAAGAAGATTATTTTTATCATTTTTTCAATTAATTTAAGATAGATCTATAGAAAAGTTTTATATTTTAATAAGAACTTGATAAAGTACTAGTTTTAAGAACAAAGACTTATTTTTTAGTTTTATTTAATAACTATAAGTGAATATGGTTCAGCTCCAGCTCATTGACATGAACATGTGGCTCCTGTCCAGGACAAGGTGCTGATCCCTGATGCATACTCAAATAAGCTTAAGTGAAATAGCAATACCCGCATAAGAAATAAGTAATTTATACTAAAAATGAAATAAAAATACTAAATGTATAAATGAATAAATATGATATAGAAACAGGCCAGTAAAGAATCAAATTACTATACTTCAATAACTAATATGTAATGAGTCCTCAAATTTAATGTTTTCTGAAACACTTTTATGAAAACCTTCCTCCTGGCTTCAATGCATTTTTATTTGATTGTTATCTTTGAATCTAGTGTATTTGTTTATAGCATATTGTCAAATTATATTGTAACAGTTAATAACAAATTTGATAAAATGCACAGAATAATGCATGCAAATATTGTTGCTACTGAAATATTATATTAATAAGAAAAATAAAAATTGTACAATTAAAAGCAATAAGTGTAACTTCATCATAAATTTAATGTATTTTTGGTTAATCTTTCTAAATTTGATAAATGTTACTAACAATTAATGAGATTGAATTTATTATATACATTTAAAAAATTGGAAATATTGAAAAAACAAATGGCAAAAAACAGAAATAAAATATTCAATAATGTATACTTTGATAAATTAGTTAAATAAATTATAAGTGACTATATCATACTTTCGATTCCAATATTAATAATGTTCTACAGTCTTCATTAATGCAAAATACACAGAATACCAGTTACTAATTCATAAAAGACATGTTTGATAATTAAAAAGTAAAAATTGAAATATAAAATGGAAATGCATCTTCCTTTTCTTAAAATAGAAGAGAAATCATTTTTGAAAATAATAGGTATTATTTGATGGGTCTTTTTAAACTTCAATAAACTATTTTCACTAGCAGTTACTTCCTAATTTGCATATTTTATTATCAGTATGAAAATAAAAAGAATCTTTTTCAAGATATTAATCTATTATCTAAAAAAAATGAAACATTACCTTGAATATATCTAGGAACCTTCGAGTTTAAAGTTGCCTTAAAATAATAAATTATAACTTCAGCATGAGGCCATATATCAGTTGGTTTCATTGACATTAATTGTCTTAAAAGTCTTCCTGTTCTTGAAGGACATGTTTGAATATGTGAAAATGTCTCAATAATCATAATATCAGTAATTTTTACATTCTCGTAGTTTGTAACTGTAGAGTCTATATTAATCATTTCATTATCAAGCCAATCATCCACTAATGAAAGATGAGGAAAATGAGTTGCCAATAGTCTAAGAAGAGGGGAAAACAAGCCAGCATAATTCAATTGATCTCTTTGAACCAACTGAAGTAGGTATTTTATTGGTAACTCCGATAGAAATTCAGTGGAGTATGATTTAACTTTTCTATCTTGTGATATGAATGTGTGCATGTTGGATAATCTGACATCTTCATATAGTAATAAGTAATATAGTAATAATAATTGTGATGTGAGAGAAGGTTTTGGAATATCAATATCTCTAATATCCATTTCACATTGAGAAACACTAATAGTATTTTTCTTAAAGTCAAAATTTGCACCAAAAACACTATTTTGAAATACTCTTCTAATTTCATCTTCCGTAATTGGTTTGTTTGTATGTTCTGATGTTTTATTATTTGTTACTAAAATTGAATTAACATATACTTCAACTAAAGCAGGAAGAACTGGATGCAATGGCGGCACACTATTACAAATCTGCCTGTAAATCCAATTTTTTATTGGTACACGATGTTTTGCAAATGCTCGTGATTTCAACAACTGATGAATACAATGTACAGGTAAAAATCCTGGAATGTTTGCATTTAAATTAGCTGTTACAGGCACCTTTACAGCATGAGAAGTAACAACTTGCTCTGTAAATATCTCCTGCATGAAAATTTGCTTCATTCTAGTTAGATTGTTGGGTCTAATTGGTATTTTCATGCCTAAAGTTGCACATACAAGTTCACAAATAGCTGATAGTTGATTGCTATGAAAATGTATAGCCATTAAAAGTAACATTTCTCCAAAACTTGCTGTCACACCACTAGCACTTTCAAAGTAAGCTTCTTCACGAACAAGCCACTGCACCCATTCTATACTCCGCTTTTCAAGATTATGATGACCAATTAGTGAAGAACACGCAATAAGCATACAAAGACCTAAAGAAACAAATCTTACACCAGCTGGCGATGGAGGAGGATGAGATGTCAACAACTGAACAATCATTGTTACTTCATCATCTTGAAATTTAATACCTCCAATACCTCTCAATGCACAATAAAGTCGCAATAATGCACTAGCTTGAACCACTTGACTTTCTGCTAATTGACCTGTATTTTGGGAAGCAATTGTTTGCAATCGTTTGAGTAGTTCTTCTCTTAAAGATTGTAATGCTGTATGAGATTCCCATTTGCGTTTCTGGCCATTCCTAATGAACATTGCAATCCATGTCCTTACTTGTTGGTCACTACCAAGTAATAATCCTGATACAAAAGCAACTATATCACTTTCTGATAGTGGATTATTTATATTTTCATGTTCCAGACTTAATGTAATTGCTAAAGCAGGCATTCTACAAAGTTCTACACACTTGGCTCTTACTGCCAAAGATTGACTTGGATTCATTTGACACAACATTGTCAAAGACATTGTTCTAATTCTGCCTAATGTTGATTCTTCTTGTCTTTCTCCATTGGCAATTAAATGTGCACAAACTTCACTAAAACTATCAGGAATATTAGCAACTATCCAGCAAATTATTTCTGGGCCATGTTTAACATGTAATAATGTTTCTGCAATATCTAATATTGATAACAATGTTGGTAACTCAGCAAGAGCAATACAAATCACATAACTGATTTCTTCCATATATACTGCATTATCGAATAAATCAGATTGTTTGATTTGGAATTCTTGATTCTTCTGCAGCTCTTGTACTTGACAAGCTACATATAATAATTCACTTAGAACTAGCCTTATTCTTCTAGTAGACTCACTGCGTTCAAATTCCAGAGCAAGACCACTTTGTAATGACTGAGCAAGTACACTGTCTCGTTGCAAACTACCCAGCTTTTGCCTAAAAAAATAAATTATATATTTCTTACAAATTATTTAATTTACGTTTTCACTAACAATTATAAACAGATAAACACTGTCAGCAATGAAACTAACCTCAATTGTTGCTCTTTTCGAACGTCAGTTTCCAACGCATGAAAATCAATTGAAAGCAGCGCAATTATCGAGTTTACTGATTCAATTCCAGATAAAATTGTCAAAACTTGTTTTCTTTCTTCCACGCAATCTTTCGTTATGTCTAAAGGAGAAATGAGACTCATTCGAACCAAACAAGGTAAAATTGGTCGAATTTCTTTATGAGAGCACATCGATAATTCCTGTATGTCTACATTTTGTATTGCAGTAAAAATTCGCGGTGTTACGTGTGTACTTGCTTGCATGACTGTCAATAATATAAAAACCCACTTAATATTATAGATTTAAAATAATTGTGAACTAATATATTTATATTTTAATTTATGGATGACGATATAACCTAGTGTATCAAAACTGAATTTATATATATTATAAACAAAATAATTTTTAATAAGTTAATGTTATGCTCATTAACTAAACGATGTAAAGCATTTTGCACCACTGATGCTAGAAAAAGCATTCTGATCTAATCGACGCCATGTTCAATTTTCTCCACCTTCACATATGTATATGATGCCTAAGCCATGTGTCCGTGAAATCAGCATTTCAGACAACTTCGGGAAGTCGAAAGAAAAAAGGCGAATGTGAGGTTATTTCTTTCATACTAAAACAAATAAAGTTCGATTTACGAGAAAAAATTGTTTAAAATATTAATTTCTACACATATTGAAAAATCATCGATATCGGTGAGATCTCCCTTTTCTAAATAATTACCGATTTTTTTATACAGGTCAAAAACATAAATGACAAGGATTACGGAAACATTAATTAAAAATACTATTAAAAACTGATTTGTCCGTAAGAAGCAAAGAGCGAGAAAAGGCCTACTTAACAATAATGCTATTGTTAAGTAGGCCTTTTTTTATTCTTCCAATTGGAAACAATGAAGACATACAATTGTACGGTGAGAAGTCACTCGTCTGCATCGGACTGTAAAATGCAACACAGCACATCGTCCATTGAGACGTAAAACAATTAGGAATATTGGCAACTTTAGAGATCAGTTTATTGACAGTATACTTACCAGCTGCACATTTAGCCATACATTTGATACAACCAAGGACATAAATACACAGGCTCACAAAAGTATTTGAACGACGACATGTATTCCTAATTGAAATTGACACAAACTGTACAATATAGTAACTATATTGAAATTGTTTTATATATCACGTATGGGGATTATGTGAGGATAATATGTACAAATTTAATTGAAATCAAATAACAGATCTCAGAGTTAGAAAAACTTTATTAGATTTAATAACATATCGTAGGTCATAAAAGTATTCACATCACATTTTACAGTAGAGAAACAAAATTGAGGTTTCAAATAAATTTCAAAACACATTAATTTAGTTCCAAATTGTAAACTGACTTTATTTGAACAAAAGCATAGTAATTATATTATTAAGTAAGAGTGGGATCTTGTGGAGATGGTGTAGAGTACAAATTGACAGCGATTGAAGGTGATCCTTAGATTTTCTGGAATGCCAATAAAGAATGTATCACAGGAGATAAATATATGAGATCAGGTACATCTCTTTGAATACGTTAAAGTGCTGTATGGGCTTTGAAATTCAACACAAACTTTCCAAAGATTTATAAATGAGGTTCTGCACAATCTAGATTTCTGTTACGCATATTTGGACGACATACTAATAGTGTCTAGAAACGAGACTGAACGTTTAGAGCATATCAAACAGATTTTCCCATAACTACAACAATATTTTACCAAATCCGCGAACATAAAGGAATTACAACGATTCTTAGGAATGGTCAATTTCTACTGCTGTTTCAGAATGCGGCAAAACTATAGGTGTCATTAACCGATTTATTGAAAGGCACACCTGCGCGTGAGCGTGGACGTGTTCGACTACTTAATAGGCGCGGCATTGCAACAATAAATCAATAATACTTGGCAGCCTATAATTTTCTGCACAAAAACCCTTTCTTCCGCTCAACGCAAATACAGCGCGTATGATTGGGAATTACTAGCAATATACACCGCCGTGCGACGATTCCGACACCAAATTGAAGAACAAACATTCATTATGTTTACCAACCATAAACCTCTGGTTTACAGTGGCTGAAAAACTGTACAACGACAATTTAGACATTTCGACTTCATAGGACAATTTACGACAGGCATACGTTTTGATAGCAGAAAAGACACTATAGTTGTGGACGTTGTATCCCGAGTAGAAGACGTACATATACCAGCGTGTTTAGATATCACCCAAGTAGCCGAATCTCAACATTCAGACGAAGAACTGCAACATCTCTTACTGGCTGAAACCGCGTTAAAATTTAAGAAAATACGTTTTCCAACCGTGACTGGAGTAGAGGTAGAAATATATTGCGATATCACCACAAGTACAGTCCGACTATATGTCTCAAAAATCTATCGCCGACAAATTTTCAATAGTCTACATTGTTTATTGCACTCCGGAACGAGAGCTTCAAAAAAATTAATTACAGACTATAGATTATTCTATTTTAAAAAAGGAGTAAAAATCTAGGTAAAAAAATACAAAAATTTCGTTTTTTGAAATGTATTTAAAAAATATTTCCATAATATCATTTGCAAATTATATTCTTCTTAACATACCTATTACACAATGAAGTAACAAACCATAGCAGTTCTCTGTACTCAGACGTATATCATATATTATGTACGTAAAAGTGTTAAGTTCCAATTCACATCACTTCCAAATACATTAACTTTATGATTGTAGATATCCCCTGAAAAAAAAACATTGTTAATACAAATAACGTCATGTATTATCATGTATTTTTTTTGTTCAAAATATTAATTAAATATAGAACCATTTGCAGGATTTATTTAACATGTTAATATAAAATTGAAAGTTCTGAATAATTCTGAAATTTAAAGCTTCGTTACCGAAGTATAAGTGGTTAATGTTTACGGTTTACGGTAATATTTAATAGTCGTTAAATTCGTCGGCCCTTGTATATAAACTGACTCTGGTTTATTTGATTTACATTTGTATTTCTACTTCTACTTTTTTTTATCTACTTGTAGATATGTTATAGAGGACAAAATTTAAAATAACTTTTTCTCTACATGTATAGAAGCTATGAGGAATAAACTAACACTTTTGTTGATGCTGATAAATATATATACCTCCACAAACAATATTTGTACTTATTATTTATTATTGAAATTATTAATCACATTTAGATATCTTTTTATACTATTGTAGTATACTATAGAAACCTAGAAAATTTATCTAAAGCAGTCTTTGGCATAGAAATATGGAAATCATATGTTTAACATACAAAGAGAAAATTCTTATTTTATTTAAGCAATAATGAAGTGTTCTAAAGAATATGAGATCTTCATTACACTCATTACCATTGTATATAAAAAATTGGTCTCTGTATAATGACATAAAATTAATATAAATTTTTTAAACCCGTAAATAGAAAATAATATTTAATACTTATAATATAAATATATGAACAATTATATATCTTACGGTAATTTCATCCTCATAAAAATCCAACAAGTAATAAATGATACAATGACACTGATAAATCCCACACATATTAGAAGAATTCTATTAAGTTTAGGTGTTGATGGACTATGTGTTTGATCTAACACTATAAATCCAATTCCACCTAAAGTAAAAAGGAAACTAGATGCTAATCCTTCCATAATATATTGACCATTTACACGATATGGCATAAATGCTACCTGCAATAAATAAACATAAAATAATGAGAAAATAGTTAAATATTAATATGAAGTTATTATTACTATATTTACTTACAGGGCGGGTATGACCATGTTCATCAGTTGTTGAACCTACACCAGGTGGTTCCACAATTACATCATATATTATACCTTTAAAAATTTGTAAATATTTATAAACGGTGGATAATTTTATGAAATGAAAGAAAAATTATAAAGAAATTCATAATTTATATAATCCTAACCTCCTGTTACTAAAAAATATGATAAAAGTATGAATGAAAAAACAACCATAGCACTAGGTTTTGTAAACCATGATGGCTTTTTTAATTTTAAGTTAGGTACTTCCAACACTGAGAATGGTAACCGGTATACACATTCCATATTTAAAAATGTATTGTAACCTCAAACGTATACCGGTAGAAAATGAACCTGTAACAATACAGGGTTAAGACTTCAGATCACGGAGTTGCGACGTGTCGTTATGACTAGGGGTGGAGAACTATCAATAGTCATGACTAGAGGTGATAAATATCAACAGCCCTTAGTTACAGCTACGAATTTTGCACATATAAACATTCAATATTAAAACTGAGTTATTATATTAAGTATGAGTCTCATCGATGCACCTTTGATCTTGCAAATTGTAACTTGTATAGATTCTATTAGATTTCTATTAATCCAGGGCACAGTTCTTTTGAATTTGGTCCTGTTAAAAGTCATGTGACTTTATTTAACACTCAGGCTCTTGCAAGACATAGACTATATCTGTATGTATACATTTTCCTTAGTTTGACCATAAGATACAGAGAGCGCTGCAATTCGACTTGAATTTATCACATCATCTTTCGCTATGTATTTGTTTCGTGATCTGATGTTTTGTACGCGCGTAAATTGTTTACGTGATTTAATGTCAGTTAATCTTTAATTTTATTCTAGTTTGAGTATTGGTATTGTACATACATTATAAGTTTATATATAATTTATCTGAGTAAGATAATAATCAAATTGATTTAACTAAACTAATAAATATGAATGAAACGGAAGCAGAAACCGTGGGTGATCTCGTACAAAAAATGATTATTTCTGTTTGTGGTGAACAGAAACCAGGTAAGTTTTGATGTTCTTTTTGACTATAATTAAAAGATTCGTATTAATCATTTTAAAA
The DNA here is from genome assembly GCF_051014685.1 of Ptiloglossa arizonensis. Taxonomy (NCBI): domain Eukaryota; kingdom Metazoa; phylum Arthropoda; class Insecta; order Hymenoptera; family Colletidae; genus Ptiloglossa; species Ptiloglossa arizonensis. The sequence goes on along the minus strand of NC_135054.1, from coordinate 9,423,538 downwards.
TTCTTTTGTAGTTTTTTTTATGTACAGATTGTTAATATTTATTAAACAAATTAATGCATTTCCATGGTATTATTTGGTTTTATATACTTCTTACAAAAATTTGTTCTCTTTGATAAATGTTTTTGTGTTTTCTATTCTTTTGGCAGCTATAAGTATTGTTTATTATTAGAATATTACCATAATAGATGTACAAATTACTGATACATATATTAAAATATATTACTTATTTGTTTAATATATATAAAAATACCATAAATTCAATTCATTGTAATAGGTACAATGATCTTTAAGTATTGCGTTGAAAGATTTGGTGATAAAACATTTTGATTGTTTCCTCTGCTATAATCCAATATAATAGTATTAATAATTTCTATCATTTTCTTTTTCACTCTGTATTATAAACTAATTCTATACCTAGTTATTATGTCTTTTCCTATATTTTCCAGCATACCTCCTTAGTCTTTTCAACATTTTTAATATTTTCTACTATATTATAAGTAGAATCAGGCCATTTGCATAAATTAACAATACAAGGTGATTTTATAAACACATGGCCATACTTTATGGAGTTTGTTTACACATTAAAGTAAGTAAAAAATGTCTTATAACCATGTGTTTTATATTCCTTACTTTTTGAGTTATAAAAAATTAAAGAAAACATTCATGCCTTTATATTCGCTATTGTACATTTTAATACTGAATTTCATCCTTGCTCAAAATGTCAGATATGTTCCTTAAATAGCTTCAAACCCATGTTGTACCTTTTCTTATAGATCTTGTACAACTGGGAGCTGAAAAGATGATGTCTGCATTAAGAAAAATATAAACAGCAAGTAGCAATTTTTACTTACAATTAATCATAGGTCTTCAAAGGCTAACTAAAAACTGTACACAATATGATTCTCAATTTCTTTTTTATTCTCTTAACTTCTTAGTTTTGCACAGTACATTGTTGGCTTCTGATAAATTTACAATAAATTTTAAAAAGACCCAAAATAAAAGTATTAAAGGACAAGGTGGACACTTTGTACATTTTCTTTAATCATCCATAAATTGAAACCAAGGTATATACAACACATGTTCATATGATGCTTTTTTTGTTATTTTAGTGCTTAGATTTACTCCCTAAAGTATGGACATGCATTTATGAATGACCTTGTATACTGTCCAACTTTTTCTGTATTACTATTTCTCCATCTTATTAGTTTTTTAGTTACCCTTCTGTGTCAGTCGTATAAATATTAAGGCTTAATGGGTTCCTATGCCTCACATCTTTTATCTAGAACACTTAGCTTCTTTTTTCTCTCACTTTAACCTTGTATTACTTTTATTCTGTATTTACATTTCTTACTACTATTGTATAGAATGAATAATATAGGTGTATATATTTTACTAGTTTGACAATTCCAGTAATGAATTAATGCAAATGAAAATCACTTTAAGCATCTCTTATGATGTAAGTCTTATTGTTTGACCCTGTTATGGCCCCCTTTAAGCCATATAACTTTCACTAACAAAGTTTTTCTGTATTTTTAAAAATAACAAATATTCAAGGTGATTAATGTTATTGCTTTATCCCATATACAATACGATCCATTGTCTCTTTTCTCATTCAAAATCCTTTTGGTTCTCGTGCACTAATTGTTTCTCTTCTTTCTTTTTCAACTTTACAATTAGTTAATATTTTTTACACGAGTGATTGTGAGTTTAAAGAAAGATTAAACGAAAAGCAACTATTAAAATATGCTTTAGTTTATTCTTAACAGTGCCTTTGTAGTGAAAATTTAATTGTTGATGAAGCATCTACTGTAACTTATGATGTGGTAATGACAATATGTGAAAATATCATCGACTTGCAAAATGAATAACGAAGTGCTAACAGAAGAGTGTTTAATTAATAATAATGACTCAGATTATAAGAACATATATGAAGAGTAACACAAGGATTTTGTGGATGATGAATGGTACGAACTGAAAGAGAAAAAACGTCAGTTATCTATTCTTTCAGATAGTAAAATAAAAGTAATGATTTTGGCATGTCGGCATCCCTTGTGGGGTTTAGAAACACTTGCGAAAAAAAAGAGCTGAACGTTATGTGTTTTTATATAAAAAAATGATATAATATAAAAAAGAATTAAAAAGCGTAGGAACTCTAATCTGTTGCCGCAAGCCTAATTCATTACATGGTAATCACTCTGAATAGAAGTCTATTTAACCGTTTGGGTCCCAAGTGGTATTGAAAAAACACTGTCGAAAAATCCCGAACAGCGTAACCGTGCTTTCTGTAAATGAGTACAACAGAACCCAAGCGGCGCGATAGCGCTTCTTTTATTTTATATCGATAAATTCCAAGCGGCGCGATAGCGCTTCGTTTATTTTATGTCGATAAATCCCAATCAGCGCGATAGCGCTTCTTTTTTTTATGATCTGTGCATATAAGATTCTTATTTTTTTCACATCGCGTCGTCACATTTGTTGCAGTTGGCAAAGTGATCGGACGTATTCTTCCATAAGTGTTTCTCATTGCTAATAATTGTGATTCAAAATGAATAGACGAAGTAACGCAAAAAGTAAGTAAAAAATTAATTTAAGTTTACTGGTTAACTTTTCTAAATTTGATGCATCCCCAAAAAGGTACAATGAATCGAAAAAGAAAACCTATGAGCATAATCTCAAATCCATGTGATCATATTATTGACGACGATGACGACTACATTGTTCCTGCAAAGATCAAAAGACAACACATTTTGAATACTTCGGAGGATAGTGATAGTGATTTATCTCATCAATGTTCACTGAACAGTGTACGAATTGCTAAAGACGTTTCTACTCAACGTGATTCTCTCGAATCTAGCGAAGAATCTGGTTCGCGATGTAACTTCTCTAACCAGAGTAAACCCATCGAATACTTTGAACTATTCTTTGATTCAGAACTATGGTCACTAATAGTTGAGGAAACTAATAAATATGCGAATTATTCAAGGCACTTATCTGGAGAATTAGATTCATATAGAACAGAGAATTGGACACCAGTTACTGTGTTAGAGATGAAGGCATTTACAGCAGTGCTGCTGGAAATGGGAATTACAAGAAAACCCAATATACGTTCATATTGGTCCGAAAATTCACGTAACATACCGTGGTTCCGAAGAATGTTCCCGCGAAATAGATTTCAACAAATTTTGAAATATTTTCACTTAATTGATAACTCTTTATGTTTTCCACCTAGTCACGAGAAATACGATGCCTGTGCAAAATTTAAACCACTTGTTGAACACGCTAACAGAGTATTCAAATTACATTATAAACCACATAAAGAATTATCAATTGATGAGTTGTTAATTGGGACGCTGTGTCATTCTAGCATAACTCAATACTTGCCAAATAAAAAACATCAACGTTGGGATATAAAATTCTGGATGCTGTGTGATTCAATTTCAAAATATTGTTTAACGTTCTATTGCTACGACGGTGCAAAATCAACAATTACTAGTGATAGAAAAAAGTTTGAACTTGGATATGATGTTGTTGTAAATTTATTAAAAGATAGCAATTGTTTGCATAAGGGATATCACGTTTTTGTCGACAACTTTTTTACTAGCGTTGATTTAGCTAGATATTTGTATTCTATGGATACCTATTTAACTGGAACTATTAGAAGAAATAAGAAATGTATTCCCGATAACTTGAAAGAAGCTAATGTAAATGAGGTAAAATATTTTCGAAACAATGAAGTATTGTTCTGTGCGTATCGCGAAAAAAAAAGTATAAAAAATCCTGTATTATTAATTTCAACGAAAGCGGAAGATCAAAATGTGAGAATAATAAAAAATCGACATGGCAGAGAAATACATTCGACAAAACCCGCTATTATTCAATCTTACAATGCCTTCATGGGTGGTGTCGATGAATCGGATAAAATGCTGTATACCTATCTCGATGAACGAAGAACGGTTAAATATTGGAAAAAGGTAGCCTTTAACATAATCAGCCGCATGGTTTCAAATGCATATATAATCTACAAAGAAAGAGTTGATAGTAAAGCAATGAATCGGTTAGACTTTATTTCGAATATTATTTTTGAAATTGAGTGTGAGTGGATGAACGAAAAGAAAGCAGGTGGTCATGTAAAGGAAAAAACATTTGGTTTAGTAAAGTTGCCACATCGTAACTTGCGACGATGTGTAGTCTGCAGCACCACAAATGATGTAAAAAGATCGCATTTAATTTGTGTGCAATGTAAAAAAGGAATTCATCCAACATGTTTTGATAAACATCGATGTTACAAATTATAAGTGTTACTCTCCATTCAAATTGTTTGGTTATAACACAAACAATATTTTTAATTTGTAATTCGTTATTTTAAGGAATACATCTGTATTATTACATATACGCACTGTAAGTTTATAAATATTTCAAGTTTTGTACGATGAAAATTATTGTAGTATTGTACCTATTGTAAAATGTATTATTTACATTAAAAAAAGGAGCTATGTGATTTACGTGCGTCAGTAAATCTGAGCGCCTCACTTCAACAGTCAGTGCACCGTCAGTTGTCCACAATGTTCGAAATATACTGGGATTTTTCGACACAAAATCTGAAGAGCGCGTTCGCGCTGCTTGGGACTCAAATGGTTAGAGAATATTCTTGATATTCGAAGTCAGTTAGTATTCAAAGAATACTGTGTCATGAAAAGAATATTGCCTCTGCTATTCTGCCGATTGGTCAATTCTCTAAAGAGGTACAAGAGGCATGAAATAAAGACAATAGGCAATACAGGAAATTATTCACCAGGAAATCTTCAAGAGTGGACACACATAATGATCTATTAAACAGATTATTAATCACCTCAAATCCACTCATTGTGAGTCTACATACTTTTCCAAAAAGTTTTTGAATTATTGGAACCGTCAGCAGATTTAAATTTATCAGAAAATGTCTTAAGATTTAATAGATATAATTTTAAGGTTGCGAATACTTTTTTTAACAAATTTTTAATGTATGTAATGTACGTTTATATTTAATATATAATGTAAAATTGTGTAATAATGTAAAATAATATTTAATATATACATATATTTATTGATATTAAACTGAATGCCAACGTTAAACAGAATATTTCTTTGGCGTAATAATTTTGTCCCGCTAGGTTATTGAAATATCATACTGAGCCAGTGCGAAAGGAAGGGAGGGGGCAGTCTTCCTCTTTCAAGGAGGGTGTTGCGCGTTTTTCTGGGGGGCGGCTATGACATTACTTACTCGCAAAAGGAGGCTACATCATGGCCCTCACCTCGTTTGGCCGCGAGAGGTCTTCCCAATTACTCCCACCAGGATCTGGAGGACTTACTTTGTAGTCGACGTAATAATTTACGATATCACGTGTAATATAAATGATGCTATTATGTAGGTCATAATACAATGTTAGCAAGAAGTATAATATTATTGTATAATATAAAATATGACGTTGACTACGAGGTAAGTGACTTCTGAAACAATTGACGTTCGTGTACCGACAATAGTAAAAGTACATTATTTCTGACATTTTCTACGCGTATCTATAACCATTATTAACTCGGACACGAAGCATCAAACACAATTTCATCATATTTTATTTTTCATTGTGGCAATTCGAATCACCACTTATTAGGATGTTCATCTGTAGGTAAACACTGTTTATAATAATAAATGAACATTATTTTACTAGCAGTATTGAAGGTTCGCGAGTAAAACATATTGTAGTATATTTCCTGTCACTATGAATATTATACGTTTTAAAAAAATGTTACAATATTCATGCGTCCATGGCGAAAATAAACCATATATTATTTTTTTCTTATGTGTTTAATATCTGTATTTAGCATTAGATCAATTTGGACCAAATTTACTAGAGTTTATTAAATTTATTTTAATTTGACACAATAAGAAGATAATTATTCATTACTCATAAAATGTAAAATACCTTAACATGTATTAAGTTAATTATTAATTTTTTAAATTGGGTTATAATAATGTATATGCTGGGTGTTAACAAAAATGTGGAATCTTTCTACAGGACCAATTCCTCCTGCCGAAATAAGCCCGTTACAATTTTGCAATCTGAGGTTTTGTTGTTGAGGTATAAGCGGTTCAAGTTTACAGATGTGATTTTTGGCGCTTATTGAGGAACATGAGTCGGATCACTGCCGGTAGTGCTCTAAATGCACCCTCGTGAGTATATGTTTTGCATAATAGTCTTTAACAAAATCAGAGCGTATACTCATTGTATTTTATGATTTTAAATATGTTTATTATGTAATCGTGTAAAATCTAATTTTTAACTTTGGTAAGAAATATTTTTGAACCACATATTTAACCTTTTTCTAGATATCGGTAGATTTTAATACTTGCACATACTATTAAACTCTGTAATAAGTCTATGCGCGTTTCTGTATAAGAATATTAGATACTGTCAATTTTACATGGAGTTTGTCTAATGAGTGACACGAGTCACGACAATGACACCGTGTTGCGCGGTCGAATTGCGCCCGCTCACATTCTCGCTGGGAGAGGGGCTACGATACGCCTCCCGCCCACTTTCCTTAGCGCTAGAAGTCGGACAGGGTCACCTGCCCCTCCATCACTTTCCGCTAGGTACCACACAACGAATGGCAAATCTCACGACCGTCCGCGGTCCCCACAGCCACGCCCAACGCCACGAGGATTCAATGTGCCCCAGTGCCGTCGGCGTGGCATTCATCTTGTGTCCACTGACCACTCCCCCCGAGAGCTTCTCCCACTCATGACGGGTTCACTCACCTCCCAGGTGAGGTAGGGGCGAAGACATGGGACTGAAGGTCAAAGTGCCCCGCCCAGTACTGTTCGGGGGGCCTAACGTTTCCCACCCACGTACGCTCCTGCTCCTGTCTCCGACCTGCGAGATTACGATCAGGCAGGGCACACTTCCAAGGTGTGCTGCATCGTGTCCTGGTCCGTTGGACAGTGCTAGCAGCGCGCCTTCTGTTACTTTTTGGATAACTTATATATATTCCTTTACTATAAAATTTTTTTGTTTGAAACCGTCAACTTTAGACCGGTACTATTATCACAGGATTTCATAAAATATTTATGAGTGTATTTGTCATCTTTATTACTAGCTTGGAAAAAAAATTTAACAGCTACGTATTCATCTCACTACGCTAATGATGTTTAAAGTTCTGCGTTTGTACTTGCAGTATATATTGAGGGCATGTAACTTTAATTATTTATACAATTGAAATTATTGAATAATTACACCTAATATTTTATACATATTATAAGGAATCGGGATGTTATTATTATGCAAAAATGCATTAAAACCAGGTAGGGGCCATTAGTCGGGACTAATTGGTTGAGAGTCACATCTGTAAATTTTAACTACTTATATTACAACAACGAAGCTTCAGATTACAAAATTGTAACGTTTTTGTGTCTTATATTGAGAAGAGGAATTACTTCTGAAGAGAGATTTCAGAATTTCGTTAACAGCTTATATATTAAGTGATTGGATAGCACTTTATTTATAAACCTATAATATTCTGTTAACAAATTCTATATTTAAGTTGTTCCTAACGATTTCAGAAATAATTCGAAAATGGATGCGTTTTTCACTTGGATTATTATCATCCTCTCAAGGGGTAGAAACATTACGAGAAGATGAAATTACTGTGGCAAGTCACGTAAAAAATAAATTGCCACATTGTGATACAGTACAATTTGATAAATTGTATAATGACTTAAAAATTGGAGTAAGATAGAAATTTTACATAATAAATTTTTATTGTACATTGTATATCTTGAATTACATTTGCTGCATATAAACATTTGTTAGTAATATTTAAATGTATTGATGTTCATAATCGGATACAAGTTTATAAAATAGAAGTGATTAAAATCATTGAAAATAAAGTTAGTATTTATTCTTCGTTTATGTACATATTTGCAATGTTTAAGACTCTGATTTATTTGAAAGTCACTCGGTGTTTATTCACTTTGTTTCTTCGAAACTTCTATATTAATAAAAAATATAAGATACCATGTATGGAATATGAAGTAAATTTGGGAAATGTCGAAGTATGTTTTCGAAATATTAGATACGAATTTAGAGATGACAAAAAAGAATTCTGTTTTGTTCGATCACCACTTTTTGTTTAGTAATCTCTTTGTTTTTGGACATCTCTTCTTTTTCTCGCTTAAACGTTAGGAAAAAAGAAACCATATTTAACTGGGGAAAATCTTTTTTGGTAAATAGGTCATAATGTACTTATTACAGAAACGTTACACAGGGTTGAAACATTGAATAAATGACTCCTTGTGATCCAGTGGGTTCTACTCATTTATTCCCAAGCATCGCTAATAATTATGTCTTTCAAAATTGTTAGACGAAAAATGAATCAAGAAAGAAAAATTATAAGCATAATCAAAAATCCAAATTATCTAAGTGACGATGATGATGACGACCTTGTTCCTATCAACAATGAGATCTTTAGGAATTATTGAAGAAATTTATATTCAACACGATTTCCTCGAGCATACCGAAAATTCGGAACCGCAATGCAACTTCAAGAGTCTGACTTGTGATATTCATGTTTGGTTCAAAATTTATATCACAAGTCAGGCTCGTTAAAACTTACATTTGTCAATTAAGAGGCTCAAATAGTGCTTCGATGTATTTAAATTTTCTGCAGATTTATCCGTTTTTGACCATCAATACAGCTAAAGTTTTGATATTGATATATTAAAATACTAGGTATTTTAAATAAATCCTTGTTATTTTGTTCAAAGTTTCAAATTGTCATTTATAGTTGTTTATCCATTCTTTAGCCATTAAAGAACAGAGCACGAATCCTTATATTTCTGTTGAACATGTGTCAATCAACAGAACAAATGAAGGATAGAATTTTCTTGATTCCTGACTTGAAATTAGGTATAAGTTCGTCTACTGCATCCACCAGTGGTAAGTAATGCAAAGAATCTACAAAGGTAGTTGTCGATATTTTAAATTTACATGGTGAAATCTGCACACTTGTGATGTACTGTTTTATTTAAAAAATGTCTTTACTTAATTCAAACAATTACTATAATATACCTATCTGATGGCACACTTTAAAGATCGTTACCCTAATGTGATTGTTCAAAAGGATAGCCTTCTTTCCACTTCTCTCATTAGACAAAATACGTTTATAGTTTCTAAACAATGGATTGCTCAGCAGTACATGATCTTGAAAATTAAATGTGATATCTTTAGACTATTTTGTCTCGGAGTATTTTAAAGACTTTCTATATTGAACACCTTCTCCGATATTGTTGAATTAAAGGAGAAATTCGTCGTAGCCTTAGTCATAGTTAATACATTGGGATAAACATGGATAGAATTTAAATATTGTCTCGAAGTGTTACGCGCAATTAGAGTCGCAAAAATTAAAATATATTGAATCGAAACTAAAAATATTTTGAGTTACAGAATCTAACAGCACAAAAAAAATTTACGTTTGTACACATTGCATACTCCTCGTACTTTGTAAATCAATCTATAATATGTCATAGTAGACTTACTTTAAATATTTAATTTATCTTTATTGAATGTATGACACATCTTTATCTTTGTATTTAGGGCAGGCATCAGAAGTTTATACATCATCGCAAATTATGTCTGTAAATGTCACAGATAAAAGTACAAGAGATTTCTCAACAAACCCTAACAAAATATTTGGTGATGAGTATATTTCAGAAGATGTATTGGTTCAGGATCTTATATATTCCTTTCAAGGTATTGAAGGGCAGATATTGAAGTTGGATTCCAATTATGGTTTTCAAATAGATCCAATGATAAATATTGATAGGTCACGGAAACAAGCTACTTTGAGATTGAGCGAACTTGGATATTTACACAATACAGTACAAAAAGGGTTAGAAAGAATATCAGCTGCTTCATGTGGTCAAGTAGCTGATAGTTTTGTTGCAGCATTGCATTCAGAATTATCCGAATACTACAGATTCATAGCTATTATTCAAGAAGAAGTAAACAGGTATTGATTAAAATTTATTATTGAGATAAATAATGTTTTTATTTACATCACTTTATTTTGTATGATAATGTATTTTAATATGTATTAGAGCTCAATCTCAATCAAGATTGTACAGAGTTACTTTATCCCATTTGCACCTTTGGGCATATGAACCTTTAGATACTTTAAAGTGGCTGGCAGACATAGTAAGAGCTTGTCAAGGACAGAAGGGTGGCGCTCTCGTTTCTGCTGTATATGAATTCAGCAATCATGGTGATGCCACTGTAAAAAAGTTAGTCAGAGGAATCTTGGAAAGTGTTTGCGATCCCTTATATAATATGTTGATAAGGTGGATTGCTGATGGTGAATTAGATGATCCATATAGAGAATTTTTTATTGAAACCTGTGCTGATATTACTGGGGATAGAATGTGGCATGAAAAATATCAAGTTCGCAACAATATGCTTCCATCTTTTATTACAAAAATACAAGCTAAAAAAATTTTGGGAACGGGGAAGAGCATTAACTTTTTACGCGAAGTATGTAAAGATTTTACTCCGTGGCAAGGAAAACATACGGAAATGTTTAAGAATTTTAGTGAGGAATACAAAGGTAATTTATAATCTTTAATAATTTGGATAATTATATAATATTATGATTTTGAAAGCTAAATTCTTTACATGACTTTTGTACTTCTCGCAGTTGATGTTTTGTTTGATATGGATCCTGATGGTCGATTGCAAACAATGATGGATACAGCTTTTAAAGAAACTTCGACTCGAGTAGTTGAAATACTAACGAAGCAATATCATTTCATGGATCATTTACATGCTATTAAAGGTTATCTACTATTAGGACAAGGCCATTTTATTCAACATTTGATGCATTTATTAGAGTAAGTTACATTATTTGTACAGATTACCTTGAACCATCAAACGTTCTAGAAATTCGGTTAAATTCGGATTGTTTGCGTTTCGTGTTATACATACAAAATTGCGCAATTTTATATACTGTATATAACTATGAACATCTCTGATTTTTTGGACTCTATAATGAAAGCTGTGTCTGGAAAACTTTCTTTCAAAGGATTAACTGTCTCTAATACGGCAGAGGGGCCAATATGACTCAGTATTCGCCGAGCGAAAATTAATATTTTCTAAGTGACAATCACACGAAAAAAAATATATTAATCGCTCTATAATTATAGTATTAATTGCCATATCCAATCTTATAAGAATAATCCTAGTTCAATCATTATGTATAGTGTCAGTTGACATTGTAAAATGAAGTTGTGCGTCTTTCATTTCATTTTGTTACGAAATTTTTTAAATTGCCCACGAGAAAGGACAAACATATTGAATTATCCTAATATTTATTCTATACATGTTTGCTTGTTTTTATCTTTTAGGCCAGAATTAGATAAACCTGCCAGTTCTTTATATCCGCACAATATATCTTCTATTCTGGAAACGGGAATAAGAGCGACTAGTGCAAAGATAGATGATTTAGATATATATAGACGGTTAGATGTAAGATTATTAGCACCTTCAGAAAACGAAAAAGGATGGGATGTCTTTATTCTTGATTACAATGTAGGTGGTCCCATTGGAACGGTATGTATGAACAAATTTAATTTGTGAAAACTCTAAAAGTTACTAATAAAAATAGTTTTGAACTTTTTATTGATCCCGCATTAGTATGGTAAGGGTTAAACAAAATACCATGTATATGACGTGTAAATAGTTTTTTGTGAGCGAAGAATTAGAGAAGATTTCAAAATCAATTTAAGTTTTTTCAATGGAATGTTATTTCTTTATATTCATTATGCATTAGGCTTTGTTGAGACCAATAAAAGGTCAAAACAAACAAATCTATACTATTTAGTACTACTTATTGTTAGTTATGTGGCTAGGACAAACGGGGTAAACGGGGGACCACTCTTGCACCTATACAATCCTGTTCGTCTTTTTTCCAAATCTGAATAGTAGCTGCAACAGTATATTTTTTATATAATTTCTTAATTGTTTCTAAAACGAGGTTTGTTAAGTTAGTCTTATCGACAAATCCGCTAGCAAAACCTGGATGAAATGCAAATATTTATTTTTGTAAAAATCATTATAACGTTTTGTATATTTCAGAATCTAGAATAAATCAATACTGCATATTTGCAGAATCTTTATTCCTATGAACAATAATCTTCTTTTAAAAGTACATTTCTTGTGCTTGATTGATTGTTTGAGAATTCTTTCTGTAATTAATTATTCAATTGTTTAGATTCTGGAACCTTGTAGACAAATATATCAAACTATATTTTTTGCCTTATGGAGAGCAAAAAGAATGGAATCTATATTGTCTACGATATGGAAACGACAAATAACCTCTGCTAAGATGTTTCGTAAAATGCCAGAAGTATTACCAATCCAAACTCACATACATTTAATCACAAGCAGTATGGTACACTTGGTTCACCAAATGCAGTATTTCTTCTTATTTGAGGTAGGGTTGACAATTAATACAAATATTAGAACATTTTTATTGGCATAATATAAATACTTCTATTAATTCTAAAATATAAGTATCTTCATTGTGTATGTGATAGAGTTTCCATTATTGAGATTATCTGTTTATATATTCGGTATAATAACAAATTTAATTTTCATAAATAGAATCCAACAATAGTAGCCAATAAGTGTCCAACAATAGTAGCAAGGTATTCAGTAGTCCTTTTTAGTTGCACTTCAATAACAGTATGTTAATTTAGCTTAAACAGTTAGAAAACAATTGAAATTGAAGAGGCCCTAAGAAGGTTGGTCGAAACATTTAATTATGATATCGGATAATTTATCGGTGCGAGTTTCAATCAAAGTAAAGATTCTAATTCATTAAGAGTCATTTTGGTTACTTGGTACCGCTCTTCAGCGAAAGTATTAGGTTGTTTAGAAAGTTCATGCCGATTTTTAAGAAGAATTTAAAGACAACACATTTAAATTTCGGTGTACATTTATTGAATTATGTAGTTGCCATTTTGTTCCATAACATTTCTACATCTTACGCGAATTTGATAATTTCATCCTTCCAAAAGTTCTCAGGTTTTTCGGCGACAAACTTTTCAATGTAATTTTTCATATCGATCAAAGAGTTAAAATTTTTGTGACTAAGAGAATTTTGTAAAAACTTAATTAAGTGAAAATCTAAGGGTGCAATGTCTGATGAATACGGTGGGTGGGGAAGGACGTTTCAACCAAGCTCTAACAACTTTTGTCGAGTAGTCAAAGACACACGATAGCCCTGATTTATCAGTCTTAATAAACCGATATCCTTCCAATTCGCTAGTTCTGGCTGTTTTTATTTGATCGGTGTCTTTAATTTGTCTATTTACGAGCAATATTTTTCCGAATTTATCGTCTGGTTGTTTGGTAGAAGCTCATAACATAGAATTCCTTTCCAGTCCCACCAGACGCAAAGCACGACTTCCTTCGGACAAAGACCTACTTTTGGTGCGTCAAAAATAAAAAATTTCGATTCATCGGTAAAAATGGCGCATTTTTAAAAATCAGTTGATTTAGAAACATATTTCTATCTACTTTCGTACGAACTCCAATATTTGCATTAATTTACGGTTTCTTACAAGGAGATTACAAGACCTTCGTTGCATCGATCTAGATGAGGCTTTGCATATTTGTACATTTACTTACCCTTTACGGATAAGTGACCAAGGCTTCTTCGTATAATTCTGATCGAACTTCATTTACAGATAAATGTGTTTGATCGCCTTGTTTTCGAGATTACCGAGCTATTTAAAAATGACAACAATTTTAAATCTTGTGGTTTAACTCGAGTAGTTCTATTTATTTTTCATGTTGAATTTTTCGTTTAAAATATGAAACGAAAAGTATTGTGTCAGTCAAATGAAGTGCAAAGAACCTTAATAAAACAATATTTTAAGGTAATCGAATGTTCCTGGGATGCATTTGCAAAGGAATTAGGACAAGCAGCCTCATTGGATGATATAATCACAGCACATACTTATTTCATAGACACAGTAAGGCGTGGTACCTTACTTGATGAAAAATCTCAAGTAAGTATATTCATTTAATTTGCTACACTCTTGTATTTATTTATTTATTTATTAATTATTTATTTATTTTATTAAAAAAATGCATCATTTGACAGGAGTTAATGGATCATCTTCGTTCAGTATATGGACCAATCTTGGATTTGCAGAATCTCGAAGAAACATTTCTTACGTTTGCTACACAAGAATATGAGGCTAGATTAAAAGAAAGTAGTTCATTAAATGAAACTGATCTAACATTCAATAGATTGGATCCTATGGACTACAATGCAGGAGTTACTAAACGTCAAACAACTTTTTTGAAACACCTGAATACACTCTCTATTCAGCTTCGATTGCTTTCAAGGACGTATCAGGTAATGTTTAATTTATATAAATGTTTTCCTATTTATTTTGAATGAAACTAAATTAATATTTCCAATTACATTATACAGAGTGTTTCAGAATGATTTTTTTCTAATATTTATGAAATTGGTTGTGTTTAATTGACGACATTGTATTTACGAAAATATGGGAACACGTTTTGCACTGCGTAGTGTATATACAACCACATTAATTAGATCTTCTTTTAAGGATTTATGGCTTAGAAAGTTTCACAGTATGTTTCTAGTTATCGTATGTTTAAAAAACCATATAGATTTGTTACATATCATATGGCGCAAAGTGCAAGCTCGACCTTTTGAAACATTTAGCCAAGATACGATATAACAGTAATCTGTCAATAGCTCAGCAATATTTATTAACCCAATTTCATGTATGATGTAAATAGAATAGCTTATTTTTTTTATTTTCAGCGACGTTGTTATAAATATTAACAAGCAATATTATACGTTTACAAATCCGAGTCTTGATCGAGTGTTCGGGCTCGAGTCTAAATTACCGCTTACTATCGTTGTACATAGAATAATATTTCTAATAGACTAATATTTATCCTTGTAATATTTTTTATTATTTTAATATCAGCAATTTATGTGATTTTTCGCAACTAAATTATAAATATTTCGAATGATTCAAGTTGCTCTGTCATATGACCGACAGTAGAATGGTTGCTACTTATATAGTTGTAGCTGCCGCATTTAGATGTTACAGCTATGCAACAATGTGTTATAAAAAAAAAAAATCGTTTCTCTACGTAGAATTAAAAATAGTCGAATAAGGTTGTATTTAGTCTAATTTTCATCAGGAAAACTTCAGTAATATATTAATAATACTCTTACGAAAAAATAATGACAAATATAAAGATGGTAATCTTATCGCTCTAATATTGAACGGTCAATGACTCTAGTGAAGTCTGTTGAGCTAAATAAACATTCTTAATGGTAGGAGTGATTCCGAAATTTGAATTCGATATAAACCTCTTTAAAACGTAAACTGTAATATATGATAATGTAGGCAAATATAATTCATTTGATTGTTTGCAAGCTACTTTCATTACAAAATATTTTAGATCTTCATCGTTAATAATTATTGTTTCACTTTATGTATTATGTTACAATTGTAAAATATTATTTTCTCGTAATAATGTTAAGATTATTCAAATTTAAAATATTCTTATTTCTCAATTGAAATTAATATAAATATTCCATAATTATCTTTTACAGGACAGAGTGAAGAAATTTCTTATAATGCTTGCATGTGCTGAAGACGTCTCTTTACAATTACTGAGTGTACGATTGGATTTCAACGAATATTATAAAAGTAAAGATAGTCGTCTTGTTGTACCATTAACATATTTACACCGCAGACAAAGCGATCAAATCTTTCTTAGTTGTAAGTAACAAATGCTAATAAAATTTTCATTAATAATTCTAATCAATTTTAACAATAATGTACATAATAATTAACACCATTAGCGGTAATTACGTGTGATTAAACGTGTTATATTTTCTATATCTATTTTCTTAAATAATTGTTTAAGTTCGTTAATTTTTCTGCGCATTAATTTCTATTTATATATACATGTTTAACATAAAATATTACAAGTTACTGAAAAATAAAAACCCTTTAAATTATAATTATTTTTCCCCAGTATGTAGTTAAAAAACTACTTTTTGGAGTTATATATTAAAGTACATTGCAATAACTTCTACTATGTTAAACGATCTAAAGTTAAGAATTTGTAGACTAGAAAATTCATTTACATGGAAAGAAATATATTTAAATCTTGTTAATAGGAAAATATATGAATAATGATAGAAAAAGTTACAATTAGAGAATCATAATGATGTTTATTTATGATAATTATTAACAACCGTCGTAGTACCATAGTTTAAATAAATATTAACAATGTCCTAGTATAAATAACGGCTTGAAAGCCATCAATTTCTTAAAATATTTGGTTAGATCGAACAAATACAATCGAAGTAACTGTACGATAAAATAAATGAATATTTCTCTACATATCGGAATTATAGTTTGTATGTATGCAAATATATTCTGAACCCGCAATTACAAATCCCTGTAATGTGGTAATTACATGGGTTGCCATCTATTGGAGAAAGGATTAAACTACACTTAAGGGGTGAAAACACCTGGCGGAGAAACGCTCAAGTTTGTCGAGGAATTGTTCTGACTTTCATCAATAGATGGCCCCACAAGCATTATCTACCGACATTACAGATAAATATCTCCTTTCGAATGCCATTGCCTACCGTGCGATAAAATAATTGAATATTTCTCTACATATCGAAATTATAGTTTGTATGTATGCAAATATATTCTGACCACGCAATTCCAAATATTTGTGGCGTGGTAAGAACATGTGTTGCCATCTATTGGAGAAAGGGTTAAACTACACTTAAGGGGTGAAAACACCTGGCGGAGAAACGCTCAAGTTTGTCGAGGAATTGTTCTGATTTCCACAAATAGATGGCGCGACAAGCATAATTTACCGACATTACAGATAAGTATTTTCATTTGTATGATATTCCCTACCGTGCGATAAAATAAATAAATACTTTTGTACAAACTTTTGTATGTTTCATCTTTCGAATAAATGTAAAATTAAACCTTCCACGGTATATTCTAGCCTTCCTTTATACATTTAAAAAAATTTTTAATACCTCGAAATCAAGGCTTCACGTATCGATTATCGACTCATAAGTGTTTATCACGATGATTTTTCTATATAGAAAAGCGATTAATCGAATTTCAGCACTTTTGAGTAAAAAATACACCTTCTACGCGTATTGTGTAAATTATGAGAATTAAATAAATGGTAAATTATAGCGCTAAATAGACAATTATTACTTTCGGTACTTTAAAATTTTACGAAACAAGTTTTTACTTTGAATCTCGATCAAAATCAATTTCTATAAGTTACTTAATCATTTATAATGCATAAATAACATACATATTGTTCGATTAATTTTTGGAACATGCATAAATGTTAACAGAAATCGCGAAAATTAACAAACCTGTTCTCCAATAGAGAACAACCCATATAATTACCACGCTACAAATGTTTGGAATTGCGCGTTCAGAATATATTTGCATGCATTCAAACAATAATTTCGATATGTAGAGAAATATTCATTTATTTTATCGCACGGTTTCTTCGATTGTATTTGTTCGATCTAACCAAATATTTCAAGAAATTGTTGGCTTTCTAGCCATTATTTATACCGAAACATTGTCAAAAATTGTTTAATCTACGGTCCAACGACGGTTGTTAATAATTATGATAAATAAACGTCAAGATATTGCGAAATCTGCAAAGGCGAACGGTTTCGGTGAATGTTTATTCATTTCCACGATTGTTACTAACATTTACGCATGTTCCCAATATTCATCGAACAATGTGCATCTTATTTATGCATTAAAAATGATTAAGTAACTTATAGAAATTAATTTTGATCGAGATTCGAAGTAAAAACGTGTTTCGTAAAGTTTTAAAGCAGGGAAAGTAACAATTGTTTATTAAATACATTAATTTAACATTTGCTTAATTCTTATAATTTGCACAATACGCGTAGTAGTTGCATTTTTTATTTAAAAGCGCTGAAATTCAATTAGATACAACAATCATAGCGATGAACGTTTGTGAATCGATAATCGATATGTGTAGCCTTGAGAATGTCAGTTGGATCTCAGCGAAAAATTCCTCCGCGAAAACAGAATATTTCAACGAAATGATATTTTAAGCCATTATTTATACTAGGACATTGTTAATAATTATTTAAACTATGGTCCTACGACAATTGTTAATAATTATGATAAATAAACGTCAAGATATTGCAAAATCTGTGAAGGCGAATAGTTTCGGTGAATGTTTATTCATTTTCGCGAGTTTTACTAACAATCATGCATGTTCCCAATATTAATCGAACAATGTGCATCTTATTTATGCATCACAAATGATTAAGAAACTTATAGAAATTAATCTTGATCGAGCTTCGAAGTAAAAAGATGATTCTTAAAGTTTTAAAATATGAAAAGTAATAATTGTCTATAAGATATATCAATATAACATTTGATTAATACTTGGAAAATCGAAATGCATACCTCCTTAGCGAAAGTGTTCTCCTCATACCAAAGGTTGAAATTCAGACATAAATTTTAGAAAATGTTCGATTTTGGGACTCTTCGTGTCAGGAGTATACGATATGCGAGGAAGTGCCACGATTTCGCGGATTTTTAGAAATGACGTCAAATTCTAAGAATTTCCGCGAATTGAGATTTTGTGGGATTTTCGAACGAATTTCTGAACTTTTGCTAGATCTTTCGTTGATTTTTGGCTTTGGTAACGGGAGGACATGATACTCAAGAAGGTATTCCTATTCCGGGGATTTTTGGAAATGTCGTCAAATTCCAAAAGTTTCTGCGTATTAAGATTTTGCGTGATTTCCGAATGAATTTCTGAACATTGGCCAAATTTTTCGACGATTTTGGAACTTTGGTAATTTAGCAATGTGGTAGGATCCGGTTAAGGAATGGGAGGCAAATAATGGCTAAAAAGAAGCTTTTGTTGTTACTAAAAATGACTTTATTGAAAGATATCAATACATCGGTGATACAACCTCATTCTTTCGTTTAATTAACATACTCAAGCATTCATACGCACTATAAAAATGTTACTTTTCAAGGTATTCAACTTTTTCTTATCTTAAATAACCATTCTAAATTCGCAGCCAATTAGCTCGATATTACTCGCAGCGAGTAATACCGATTACCAGGTCTCACCACGTGGAGGTTGCTGCGAGCGGAGACCCGGAGAGAGATAGATGGAATCAAAGTTCCATCGATCTCCCTCGATACGCGATACAAACGAAGATACTAAACCAAAGAGATGGAAGGAATCAATGTCCCTTCGATCTCCTCGTTTAGTTCTGCCGAGCAATTATATTATGGAAAAATGAGGCAAAATTGGGAAAGACGCGACACGAACCGTGCAGTTGGTCCTACTAGGTCTATCCCGTTTCCCCTCCGTGGTTCCGATTCCAGAGAAAACGAACGACGCCTACCACTCCCCTAGAGGAGTGCCCCGTTTCTCCATCTTTACGACGAGAGGGTCTTATTTTGGAGGCTTTCGCAGGGACCGGCAAAAATGCCTACTCCTGTGCTCGCAACATGCCCCCTCTGGAAGCGGACACACCGGAAGAGACGGCGATAGACCGTTCGGACTACTTACACGGCCGGCCACTTGCTTGTACAAGAAGCAGTGGTGACCGGACCGAGGAACGAGGAAGCGAGCAAAATTAAGCTAAAGATTGGATAATTGCTTGGCAGATCACACCCTTAAAACTAACTTATTCTAACTGCAGAGATAGAAGGAATCAATGTTCCTTCGATCTCCTCGTTTAATTCTGCCGAGCAATTACATTCTGGAAAAATTAGGCAAAAGTGGGAAAGACGCGACACGAACCGTGCAGTTGGTCCTACTAGGTCGGTCCCGTTTCCCCTCAGTGAGCCCGATTAAAGAGGAAATGCACGACGCCCGTCCACTCCGTGGAGTGCCCCGTTTCTCCCAACTCCGCGTCAGGAGCCACGCAGAGCGTGGACCCAACTTACGGAGGATGACGAAGAGAGGGTCTTGTGGCACAGGGGCTTCCGCAGGGACCGGTGCGAACACCTGCCCCTGTGTTCGCAGCATATTCTCTCTCAAAGCGGACGCACCAGAAGAGACGGCGATCGACCGTTCGGTCCATCTCCACGGCCGGTCACTTGCTTATGCAACAAGCAGAGGTGGCCGGACTGAGATACGAGCAAGCGAGCAAAAAGAAGCTAAAGATTGGATAATTGCTCGGCAGATGACAGATATTCGTACATGGTGACCTTAAAACTAACTTAGTCTATACTTAGAATTAACAGTCCCGCGGAGGATGCAATACATCAGTCCCCTTCGTTCTTCGTTCTTCGTTTTCCGATACATCTTAGAGAATGTATCTAAGAGAAACCTAAGAGAAACCTAAAGTCAAGGCATAATAGAAAATAGGAATGAATTTGGTTAGTGGAAAAAACTAAACATGTAAAAACAAATAGAAATTAAAATCAGAGAACAAATGAAATGAATTAGACAAAGAAACAATTAAAAAAAAAAGAAAGGATTGAGAGAGTGGTCGCCAGTACTGACCACCGCCTACCGGTGGCCAGTACCGGTTACCAAGGTGGGGGGTCCCCCTTCCATAAACCTAAAACGAAGAGATCCGTCCACCTCGGAGCCTCCAGGAAGAATGAAATTTTAAACAATCGGCGGCTCCTTATATACCCACCGCAAGGTCACTTACCAGTGACTTACCGTTACTTCCATTGTCTTTGTTCGATCTAATCGAATATTTCAACAAATTGATGGCTTTTTAGCTATTATTTGTACTAGAACATTGTTAATAATTGTTTAATCTACGGTCCTACGACGGTTGTTAATAAACATGATAAATAAACAACAAGATATTGCGAAATCTACGAAGGCGAACGGTTTCGGTGAATGTTTGTTCATTTCCACGATTGTTACTAACATTTATGCATGTTCCGAATATTGATCGAACAATGTGTATCTTATTTATGTATTGCAATTAATTAAGAAACTTGTAGAAATTGATTTTGATCGAGGCTCGATGTTAAAATGTGTTTTTTAATGTTTCAAAGCATGGAAAGTAATAATTGTTTATTAGATACATTAATTTAACATTTGTTTCATTCTTATAATTTGCACAATACGCGTAGAAGTGGTATTTTTTACATAAAAGTGCCAAAATTCAATTAATCGCTTTTTTAGATAGAAAAATCATCGCGATGAAGACTTGTGAATCGATAATCGATACCTGTAGCCTTGAAAATGTCAGTTGGATCGCAGCGAAAAATTCCTCCGCGAACAAAGAATATTTCAACGAAATGATATTTTATGCCATTATTTATACTAGGACATTGTTAATAATTGTCTAATGCATGGTTCTACGACGCTTGTTAATAAATATGATAAATAAACATCGAGATTCTGCACAATCTGCGAAGACGAACGGTTTCGGAGAATGTTTGTTCATTTCTGCGATTGTTACTAACATTTATACATGTTCCGAACATTTATCTTAAAATATGCATCTTATTTATGCATTAAATATGATTGATTCGCCTATAGCAATTAATTTTGACCGAGATTCGAGGTATAAACGTGTTTCTTAATGTTTCAAAGCATGGGAAGTGACAATTGTTTATTAGATACATTAATTTAACATTTGTTTCGTTTTTATAATTTTAGGAATACGCGTGGAAGCTGTATTCTTGATGTAAAAGCGTCGAAATTCAATTAATCGCTTTTCTAGATAGAAAAATCATCGTGATGGATGTTTGTGAATCGATAAACATTTCCAGCCTTGACAATGTCGGTTCGATCTCAATAACAACAATTCCATCGTGAACAAAGAATATTTCAACGAAATGATATTTTAAGCCATTATTTATACTAGGACATTGTTAATAATTGTTTAATCTACGGTCCTACGACGGTTGTTACTAATTATGATAAACAAACTTCGAGATATTGCGAAATCTGCGAAGACGAACGATTTCGGAGAATATTTGTCCATTTCCGCGATTGTTACTAACAATTATACATGTTTCCCATATTGATCGAACAATGTGCATCTTAATTATGTATTGCAATTAATTAAGAAACTTATAGAAATTGATTTTGATCGAGACTCGATGTTAAAACGTGTTTCGTGAAGTTTTGAAGCATGGAAAGTAACAATTGTTCATTAAATGCATTAATTTAACATTTGTTTCATTCTTATAATTTGCACAATACGCGTAGAAGTGGTATTTTTTACATAAAAGTGCCAAAATTCAATTAATCGCTTTTTTAGATAGAAAAATCATCGCGATGAAGACTTGTGAATCGATAATCGATACCTGTAGCCTTGAAAATGTCAGTTGGATCGCAGCGAAAAATTCCTCCGCGAACAAAGAATATTTCAACGAAATGATATTTTATGCCATTATTTATACTAGGACATTGTTAATAATTGTCTAATGCATGGTTCTACGACGCTTGTTAATAAATATGATAAATAAACATCGAGATTCTGCACAATCTGAGAAGACGAACGGTTTCGGAGAATGTTTGTTCATTTCTGCGATTGTTACTAACATTTATACATGTTCCGAACATTTATCTTAAAATATGCATCTTATTTATGCATTAAATATGATTGATTCGCCTATAGCAATTAATTTTGACCGAGATTCGAGGTATAAACGTGTTTCTTAATGTTTCAAAGCATGGGAAGTGACAATTGTTTATTAGATACATTAATTTAACATTTGTTTCGTTTTTATAATTTTAGGAATACGCGTGGAAGCTGTATTCTTGATGTAAAAGCGTCGAAATTCAATTAATCGCTTTTCTAGATAGAAAAATCATCGTGATGGATGTTTGTGAATCGATAAACATTTCCAGCCTTGACAATGTCGGTTCGATCTCAATAACAACAATTCCATCGTGAACAAAGAATATTTCAACGAAATGATATTTTAAGCCATTATTTATACTAGGACATTGTTAATAATTGTTTAATCTACGGTCCTACGACGGTTGTTACTAATTATGATAAACAAACTTCGAGATATTGCGAAATCTGCGAAGACGAACGATTTCGGAGAATATTTGTCCATTTCCGCGATTGTTACTAACAATTATACATGTTTCCCATATTGATCGAACAATGTGCATCTTAATTATGTATTGCAATTAATTAAGAAACTTATAGAAATTGATTTTGATCGAGACTCGATGTTAAAACGTGTTTCGTGAAGTTTTGAAGCATGGAAAGTAACAATTGTTCATTAAATGCATTAATTTAACATTTGTTTCATTCTTATAATTTGCACAATACGCGTAGAAGTGGTATTTTTTACATAAAAGTGCCAAAATTCAATTAATCGCTTTTTTAGATAGAAAAATCATCGCGATGAAGACTTGTGAATCGATAATCGATACCTGTAGTCTTGAAAATGTCAGTTGGATCTCAGCGAAAAATTCCTTCGCGAACAAAGAATATTTCAACGAAATGATATTTTAAGCCATTATTTTTACTGGGACATTGTTAATAATATTCTAAAGTATGGTCCTACGACGGTTGTTAATAAATATGATAAATAAACATCGAGATTTTGCGAAATCTGCGAAGACGAACGGTTTCGATGGATTTTTGTTCATTTCCGCGATTATTATTAACATTTATGCATGTTCCCAATATTGATCGAAGAATATGCATCTTATTTAGGCATCATAAAACATTAGTGAGTTTTCAGAAATTAATTGTGATCGAAAATGAAAGTAAAATATTGATATTCATATATTTTTCGATTTGCAACCTAAATTAATCTTTATAAGCAAATTATTCATTCATAATGCAAACGGAAATGCATTTTGTAACATTAATATTCCCAACTTTTACAGTGCAAAAAATTAATTAGTTTACAAATGTTAATTTTCATAAAAAATGGAGAAATATATGTATAACAAACTCTTAGGTAAATTTTCTGATCAAATTTAATTCACATACTGTAACATAAAAGTTCGGAACGTGGAAAAATGTTTATAACAATCGCCTAGAGACATAAACATTCGCTAAAGCAATTCGCCCTCCCAGATTTCGCAATATCTTGAAGTTTGTTTATCATATTTAGTAACAACCGTCGTGGGACCATACTTTAGAAAATTATTAACAATGTCCTAGTAAAAATAATGGCTTAAAATATCATTTCGTTGAAATATTCTTTGTTCGCGAAGGAATTTTTCGCTGAGATCCAACTGACATTTTCAAGACTACAGGTATCGATTATCGATTCACAAGTCTTCATCGCGATGATTTTTCTATCTAAAAAAGCGATTAATTGAATTTCGCCACTTTTATGTAAAAAACACATCTTCCACGCGTATTGTGTAAATTATAAGAATTAAACAAATGTTAACTGAATGCATTTAATGAACAATTGTTACTTTCCATGCTTAAAAACTTTACGAAACACGTTTTAACATCGAGTCTCGATCAAAATCAATTTCTATAAGTTTCTTAATTAATTGCAATACATAAATAAGATGCACATTGTTCGATCAATATGGGGAACATGTATAATTGTTAGTAACAATCGCGGAAATGGACAAATTTTCGGTTTTCGGTTTCACCGAAACCGTTCGTCTTCGCAGATTTCGCAATATCTCGAAGTTTGTTTATCATAATTATTAACAACCGTCGTAGGACCGTAGATTAAACAATTATTAACAATGTCCTAGTATAAATAATGGCTTAAAATATCATTTCGTTGAAATATTCTTTGTTCGCGATGGAATTGTTGTTATTGAGATCGAACCGACATTGTCAAGGCTGGAAATGTTTATCGATTCACAAACATCCATCACGATGATTTTTCTATCTAGAAAAGCGATTAATTGAATTTCGACGCTTTTACTTAAAGAATACAGCTTCCACGCGTATTCCTAAAATTATAAAAACGAAACAAATGTTAAATTAATGTAGCTAATAAACAATTGTTACTTTCCATGCTTTGAAACATTAAGAAACACGTTCATACCTCGAATCTCGGTCAAAATTAATTGCTGTAGGCGAATCAATCATATTTAATGCATAAATAAGATGCATATTGTAAGATAAATGTTCGGAACATGTATAAATGTTAGTAACAATCGCAGAAATGAACAAACATTCTCCGAAACCATTCGTCTTCGCAGATTGTGCAAAATCTCGATGTTTATTTATCATATTTATTAACAAGCGTCGTAGAACCATGCATTAGACAATTATTAACAATGTCCTAGTATAAATAATGGCATAAAATATCATTTCGTTGAAATATTCTTTGTTCGCGGAGGAATTTTTCGCTGCGATCCAACTGACATTTTCAAGGCTACAGGTATCGATTATCGATTCACAAGTCTTCATCGCGATGATTTTTCTATCTAAAAAAGCGATTAATTGAATTTTGGCACTTTTATGTAAAAAATACCACTTCTACGCGTATTGTGCAAATTATAAGAATGAAACAAATGTTAAATTAATGTATCTAATAAACAATTATTACTTTCCATGCTTTGAAACATTAAAAAACACATTTTAACATCGAGCCTCGATCAAAATCAATTTCTACAAGTTTCTTAATTAATTGCAATACATAAATAAGATACACATTGTTCGATCAATATTCGGAACATGCATAAATGTTAGTAACAATCGTGGAAATGAACAAACATTCACCGAAACCGTTCGCCTTCGTAGATTTCGCAATATCTTGTTGTTTATTTATCATGTTTATTAACAACCGTCGTAGGACCGTAGATTAAACAATTATTAACAATGTTCTAGTACAAATAATAGCTAAAAAGCCATCAATTTGTTGAAATATTCGATTAGATCGAACAAAGACAATGGAAGTAACGGTAAGTCACTGGTAAGTGACCTTGCGGTGGGTATATAAGGAGCCGCCGATTGTTTAAAATTTCATTCTTCCTGGAGGCTCCGAGGTGGACGGATCTCTTCGTTTTAGGTTTATGGAAGGGGGACCCCCCACCTTGGTAACCGGTACTGGCCACCGGTAGGCGGTGGTCAGTACTGGCGACCACTCTCTCAATCCTTTCTTTTTTTTTTAATTGTTTCTTTGTCTAATTCATTTCATTTGTTCTCTGATTTTAATTTCTATTTGTTTTTACATGTTTAGTTTTTTCCACTAACCAAATTCATTCCTATTTTCTATTATGCCTTGACTTTAGGTTTCTCTTAGGTTTCTCTTAGATACATTCTCTAAGATGTATCGGAAAACGAAGAACGAAGAACGAAGGGGACTGATGTATTGCATCCTCCGCGGGACTGTTAATTCTAAGTATAGACTAAGTTAGTTTTAAGGTCACCATGTACGAATATCTGTCATCTGCCGAGCAATTATCCAATCTTTAGCTTCTTTTTGCTCGCTTGCTCGTATCTCAGTCCGGCCACCTCTGCTTGTTGCATAAGCAAGTGACCGGCCGTGGAGATGGACCGAACGGTCGATCGCCGTCTCTTCTGGTGCGTCCGCTTTGAGAGAGAATATGCTGCGAACACAGGGGCAGGTGTTCGCACCGGTCCCTGCGGAAGCCCCTGTGCCACAAGACCCTCTCTTCGTCATCCTCCGTAAGTTGGGTCCACGCTCTGCGTGGCTCCTGACGCGGAGTTGGGAGAAACGGGGCACTCCACGGAGTGGACGGGCGTCGTGCATTTCCTCTTTAATCGGGCTCACTGAGGGGAAACGGGACCGACCTAGTAGGACCAACTGCACGGTTCGTGTCGCGTCTTTCCCACTTTTGCCTAATTTTTCCAGAATGTAATTGCTCGGCAGAATTAAACGAGGAGATCGAAGGAACATTGATTCCTTCTATCTCTGCAGTTAGAATAAGTTAGTTTTAAGGGTGTGATCTGCCAAGCAATTATCCAATCTTTAGCTTAATTTTGCTCGCTTCCTCGTTCCTCGGTCCGGTCACCACTGCTTCTTGTACAAGCAAGTGGCCGGCCGTGTAAGTAGTCCGAACGGTCTATCGCCGTCTCTTCCGGTGTGTCCGCTTCCAGAGGGGGCATGTTGCGAGCACAGGAGTAGGCATTTTTGCCGGTCCCTGCGAAAGCCTCCAAAATAAGACCCTCTCGTCGTAAAGATGGAGAAACGGGGCACTCCTCTAGGGGAGTGGTAGGCGTCGTTCGTTTTCTCTGGAATCGGAACCACGGAGGGGAAACGGGATAGACCTAGTAGGACCAACTGCACGGTTCGTGTCGCGTCTTTCCCAATTTTGCCTCATTTTTCCATAATATAATTGCTCGACAGAACTAAACGAGGAGATCGAAGGGACATTGATTCCTTCCATCTCTTTGGTTTAGTATCTTCGTTTGTATCGCGTATCGAGGGAGATCGATGGAACTTTGATTCCATCTATCTCTCTCCGGGTCTCCGCTCGCAGCAACCTCCACGTGGTGAGACCTGGTAATCGGTATTACTCGCTGCGAGTAATATCGAGCTAATTGGCTGCGAATTTAGAATGGTTATTTAAGATAAGAAAAAGTTGAATACCTTGAAAAGTAACATTTTTATAGTGCGTATGAATGCTTGAGTATGTTAATTAAACGAAAGAATGAGGTTGTATCACCGATGTATTGATATCTTTCAATAAAGTCATTTTTAGTAACAACAAAAGCTTCTTTTTAGCCATTATTTGCCTCCCATTCCTTAACCGGATCCTACCACATTGCTAAATTACCAAAGTTCCAAAATCGTCGAAAAATTTGGCCAATGTTCAGAAATTCATTCGGAAATCACGCAAAATCTTAATACGCAGAAACTTTTGGAATTTGACGACATTTCCAAAAATCCCCGGAATAGGAATACCTTCTTGAGTATCATGTCCTCCCGTTACCAAAGCCAAAAATCAACGAAAGATCTAGCAAAAGTTCAGAAATTCGTTCGAAAATCCCACAAAATCTCAATTCGCGGAAATTCTTAGAATTTGACGTCATTTCTAAAAATCCGCGAAATCGTGGCACTTCCTCGCATATCGTATACTCCTGACACGAAGAGTCCCAAAATCGAACATTTTCTAAAATTTATGTCTGAATTTCAACCTTTGGTATGAGGAGAACACTTTCGCTAAGGAGGTATGCATTTCGATTTTCCAAGTATTAATCAAATGTTATATTGATATATCTTATAGACAATTATTACTTTTCATATTTTAAAACTTTAAGAATCATCTTTTTACTTCGAAGCTCGATCAAGATTAATTTCTATAAGTTTCTTAATCATTTGTGATGCATAAATAAGATGCACATTGTTCGATTAATATTGGGAACATGCATGATTGTTAGTAAAACTCGCGAAAATGAATAAACATTCACCGAAACTATTCGCCTTCACAGATTTTGCAATATCTTGACGTTTATTTATCATAATTATTAACAATTGTCGTAGGACCATAGTTTAAATAATTATTAACAATGTCCTAGTATAAATAATGGCTTAAAATATCATTTCGTTGAAATATTCTGTTTTCGCGGAGGAATTTTTCGCTGAGATCCAACTGACATTCTCAAGGCTACACATATCGATTATCGATTCACAAACGTTCATCGCTATGATTGTTGTATCTAATTGAATTTCAGCGCTTTTAAATAAAAAATGCAACTACTACGCGTATTGTGCAAATTATAAGAATTAAGCAAATGTTAAATTAATGTATTTAATAAACAATTGTTACTTTCCCTGCTTTAAAACTTTACGAAACACGTTTTTACTTCGAATCTCGATCAAAATTAATTTCTATAAGTTACTTAATCATTTTTAATGCATAAATAAGATGCACATTGTTCGATGAATATTGGGAACATGCGTAAATGTTAGTAACAATCGTGGAAATGAATAAACATTCACCGAAACCGTTCGCCTTTGCAGATTTCGCAATATCTTGACGTTTATTTATCATAATTATTAACAACCGTCGTTGGACCGTAGATTAAACAATTTTTGACAATGTTTCGGTATAAATAATGGCTAGAAAGCCAACAATTTCTTGAAATATTTGGTTAGATCGAACAAATACAATCGAAGAAACCGTGCGATAAAATAAATGAATATTTCTCTACATATCGAAATTATTGTTTGAATGCATGCAAATATATTCTGAACGCGCAATTCCAAACATTTGTAGCGTGGTAATTATATGGGTTGTTCTCTATTGGAGAACAGGTTTGTTAATTTTCGCGATTTCTGTTAACATTTATGCATGTTCCAAAAATTAATCGAACAATATGTATGTTATTTATGCATTATAAATGATTAAGTAACTTATAGAAATTGATTTTGATCGAGATTCAAAGTAAAAACTTGTTTCGTAAAATTTTAAAGTACCGAAAGTAATAATTGTCTATTTAGCGCTATAATTTACCATTTATTTAATTCTCATAATTTACACAATACGCGTAGAAGGTGTATTTTTTACTCAAAAGTGCTGAAATTCGATTAATCGCTTTTCTATATAGAAAAATCATCGTGATAAACACTTATGAGTCGATAATCGATACGTGAAGCCTTGATTTCGAGGTATTAAAAATTTTTTTAAATGTATAAAGGAAGGCTAGAATATACCGTGGAAGGTTTAATTTTACATTTATTCGAAAGATGAAACATACAAAAGTTTGTACAAAAGTATTTATTTATTTTATCGCACGGTAGGGAATATCATACAAATGAAAATACTTATCTGTAATGTCGGTAAATTATGCTTGTCGCGCCATCTATTTGTGGAAATCAGAACAATTCCTCGACAAACTTGAGCGTTTCTCCGCCAGGTGTTTTCACCCCTTAAGTGTAGTTTAACCCTTTCTCCAATAGATGGCAACACATGTTCTTACCACGCCACAAATATTTGGAATTGCGTGGTCAGAATATATTTGCATACATACAAACTATAATTTCGATATGTAGAGAAATATTCAATTATTTTATCGCACGGTAGGCAATGGCATTCGAAAGGAGATATTTATCTGTAATGTCGGTAGATAATGCTTGTGGGGCCATCTATTGATGAAAGTCAGAACAATTCCTCGACAAACTTGAGCGTTTCTCCGCCAGGTGTTTTCACCCCTTAAGTGTAGTTTAATCCTTTCTCCAATAGATGGCAACCCATGTAATTACCACATTACAGGGATTTGTAATTGCGGGTTCAGAATATATTTGCATACATACAAACTATAATTCCGATATGTAGAGAAATATTCATTTATTTTATCGTACAGTTACTTCGATTGTATTTGTTCGATCTAACCAAATATTTTAAGAAATTGATGGCTTTTAAGCCGTTATTTAATTTTCGTCGCTAGATGTCGACACAATAACTACATTCACAGTTTACCTGATTCAAATCGTTTTTTTATATAAATAAACATTTTTGTTATAAAAATTCCTTAAATTATTACGAATTCTTATACTACGTGAAAAAGAATTCAATGTTATTAAATTTAATATAAGAACTATATTCAGCACACCAATTATATTCCGACAATGTATCTATGTATATAGAATTTCTCACAATTATTTGCACCCTTACATTTGAAATTTGCTGCGTATCTCAATAGATTTGCCAGATAAATGTTAAAAATCCTTTGTATTTTGCTTGAGGTGTATAATTGGTGTGTTAAATATGTTTCTTATAAAAAGTTTCATGACTTAGAATTATTTTTTAATGTACTATAAGAATTCATGTTAATTTATAGAATTTTCCAATTGCTAATCATATCAAAGCTTGAATTTATTTAGCCTACGTTTGCAAAGTGCTCCAATTAGTTTTTTATTTGTACAAAAGGCTGATTCAAACTTGCTAGAATGTCAAAATATCCCTTATGTAGGAATAGATTTTAATTGTCCCTATTTCAATATATATATGAATATAAAGCTTGCAGACTATGGACTACTCAGGTTTCGTTTATGCTTATATTTAGTGCATAAAACGTCTATTTTATCTCATAAGACTTGTTTAATATGGAAAAGAATATTATGTAATATTAACAGATTTTTTATAGGTGAAGTATAAAAGATGATTTTGAAATAATTAATTTTCCTTAATGGAATTAAGTATTTTGTATGACACAATCCAACTTAACTGTAGTCATTTTCCATAAAAAGGTATTAAACCATGTTTCTCAAAAGAACAATATTTGGAAAGTATTAAAATTTAACATTGCTAGTACCGCATATAAGAAATACAGGACAAACAGAATAATAAAAATCAGAAAATTAAGTTTTTCTTAAATAAAAGTATAAATCTTTTTAAGAAAGTAATGGAAACATTTTGTTCGTATATCAACACATGAGAGCTATTATAATATTTACCAAGAAAAAATTTTTTTATATCTGAATTTATAACTGACCCAAAAACTGATTAATTTTTGTCTAAAACATTTTTTCATCAGACTGTTGGAAGTGCCTGAAAAATCGTGACGACAGTTATGTGACACACATTGTATATAACTTTTTTTGAAATGAATGAAAATTTATTTTTATTTATTTCTAAATTAAATTTGTATTAAATTATTTTTATTTCCAAAAAGAACTTTCCTTACTTCTACTGCTAATTATATGAATTTTTTTATTTCCCACTGCCATTCAAAAATTGCATTTTAAAACAATTGTAAAGATCATTAAAGAAAATAATTTCTATTTGGTACTCTTGTCTTCACTGCAAGTACCCAAAAGCTTATTTTGATCTGATTGTTAATTCGACAAATATAAATTGTGAAAAAGATGAGTACTATTATTAATGAAACTGTAAAATCAAACTATTATAAATAATAATAAATCGCTTAACTATTATAAATAAATAAATAAACAACATTCGTGCAATAACACTTTATTCGAGAAGAGACACATGTTTTATTTCTAATCTTGGAAACTTAACTCTTTGTTCAATCCACTTTGCTACTGTAAGAAGTCTTTTTTCATGGAAAGGTGGTGCAATAAACTGTAGAGATAAAGGTAAACCATTTCTAGAAAGTTTAATTGGCACATTGATTGCTGGAATACCTGCCATATTGACAGGCTGTGTGCAATAGTCTTGTATTAAACATTGTGTTTGATTATCCAATGTAATGAATTCATTGTAATTTGGTGCTTCTGTTAAAGTAGTAGGAGTAAGTAAAAGGTCAATATTATCATTCCATACTGCATCAAAATCATTGGAGATTAATCTTCTTATTTTCATTGCTTTTACATAATATTCTTCATAGTTTTCTTCTAATAAGAAATAATTTCCAACTAAAATACGTTCTTTAACTACATTACCAAACCCTTCTGTCCTCGTTTTTCTATAAAATTCATTCAAAGAACTCCCTTCATTTGTTCTGTAACCATACTTTAGACCATCATAACAAGCTAAATTACTAGCAACATCACAACGATTTAGGATTGAATAACAAGATATAGAATAATTTGTATGTGGCATTGTTACTGTAGAAACTGATGCCCCAGCTTCAGTCAAATATTGACTAACTTTGTCCCAACATTCTTGAACATCATAACTTATATTTTTTAGTTTATACTCTTTTGGTATTCCAATTCTAACATTACTAACATCTATTGTGTCTGGTATATTAAATGGCACAAATTCTGTTTGTACAGATGTAGAATCTGCTTTATCTGGGCCAGCTATAGTGTTTAGAACAAGCACTGCATCATCAACATATCTTGTGAGAATACCAGGTACATCCATAGAATTTACAAGAGGAATGAGCCCATAGCGAGACACCAACCCATAAGTAGGCTTTAATCCCACAAGACCGCAGTATGATGCTGGATTTCTAGTTGAACCACCAGTATCTGAACCTAATGCAGCATAACAACTACCACTAGCAACAGCTATAGCAGAACCACCGCTACTGCCACCTAAAATTTATATACTCTTTACAAAGAATTTAGTAGAAGAATTTGGATAAATTATACCTGTTATATGCCATGAATTTTCATTAGAAGGTTTCTCTATATGTTTGTTTTTATATTGATTACACAAATAATACTTTGACATTAGATCTGAATTCCACAAGTTCTTTGTTGGGCCATAATATGAATCAACAGTTCCAGAACCCATAGCAAATTCATCAAGATTAGTCTTGCCAATTAAAACTGCTCCAGAATCTTTCAAACGTTGATACACAGTTGCATCATATACCGAAACAAAATTTGAAAGCATCTTTGATCCACAAGTTGTCAAGTGACCATTTGTACAATAATTATCTTTAACTGCAATGGATACTCCATCGAGCATCCCCAATAGAGCATTATTTTTTTGCCGGGAGTTTGCATTTTCGGCTTGTTTCTTTGCTGTTTCTTCGGTTACAGTAATATAAGCATTTAGTGGTTTAATAATTGTTGTCAATTTAATAGCTGCTTTTGTAATGTCAGATGGACGTATGTCGCCTATTTGTATTTTTTGACTTACTTCTTTTATTGACGCGGAGAGTAATTTATTCATCTTTTACCAATAATACTTATGTGCATAACGAATATTTATAACCTCTATGCAGAACATAACCTTAATTTCTTTACTTATAAAGAGATACTAAATAAAGATATTGAAAGTTAGTCCTTTTTCGATGAAAAAAACTTCTCTTTAATGTATAATACTACCTTTTTGCTCAAGTATTTATTAAATATAATATTCTCAATATTATTAATAGTAACTTTTGCGAAAGGGAAACCGGTAATTTAAATTTATGCGCTCGAAGTAATTTACAATCAACCGCATAAGTGTGTCTATTGCACTCTGTGTATAAACAAGAAAAAGGAAAAAAACGAATGTAAAATTTAAATAAAAAATATAAAAATTAATCTTTATTGATACAAAATAAGGTGATATTCTTTAAAACTCATAATTGCTGTACATAATGAAAAATTAAATAAAATATCATAATGTATCGAAAAATTTGAACGCAAAAGTAATCGTCTATAGATATTATGTTAGGTCAAATACTTGAAAACGAACAAAATATAAAACATAAAACAAGTGAATGTGGTAAGATTAATGTATTTTGTTAACTAAGAAGTTACCTCAGATATTTAAAATGAAAAGTGAAACATTTTTGTCTAAATAAACGGATAATACATGAGAATAGGTGTATCACTTTTACTTTTCTCACATTTCTGCCACGGGATTTCAAGTCGCTCATTTGAGTCGTTTGGCGAGATAATCGAAGATTATCAATAGTAGAGGCTAAATATCAGTGGTAGTTCGATAGTCAAGAACTATCGATAGTTTTCCTGTCTTATTTCTAAAGATTAGTATCAATATTTGAACGCGAAATATGGTGTTAACAAGATCATGTGTACTTGTATGCCTAAGATATCAAAAAACTGGTGGTACTACAAATTTAAGAGTCCGAAATGCGTTCACGAATTCCAAGTCGTTTGAATGTATTAGTACAAACATTGTTAAAAAGAAATTATCGAATAAAATGTATCACTTACCAGAAAGTGTCACGTCTAGCAATACAGGTTATGTAGACAGGATAAAGAATAACAAGCCTGTAAAATGCAATGTAAATAATGAAAATAATGATAATGTAATAAAAGTATGGAATGAACACGCACATGATGCTGCACTATTAGAAATAGACGCGTCTGAGTACAACGAAGCTTTGGTAGATGTAGAGGAAAATCTTCCAAAACCATTAGACCCCTGTAATGAAGATCTTTCTGATATTGGACCTTATACGACACCAACCTACAATTTTGCAAAATTTGCCAATGATTCATATACACTTCAACAGTTAATCAAACTAGGAGTGAATTTATATGAATTAGAAAAAGATAGAGATTTAACAGAAATGTACTTGAACCTCGATTTTGTTAAAGACATAGAACCATACTTAAAATTTTTGCACGATTGTGGTGTGTCAGCAGATAATCTTGGTAGATTTATCAACAAAAATCCAAAAATTTTCAAAGAGGATATGGATGATCTTCATACAAGAATAAGATATTTAAGGAGTCATAATTATAGTCCTATGATGATAAAAACAATAGTGAATTCTGATCCTTCATGGCTATCCTTCGACACACAGGATATAGACATCAGATTAAGTTATTTTCAAAATACTTTCAAATTGCTAGGTTATCAAGTGAGATATTTAAGTGTAATCCAGCCAAAGCTTATAACATATAATATGAAACATATAAAACATAATACTTTTGCCTTGAAAGAGGAAATGGG